>NC_053026.1:392198763-392394649 GCF_003073215.2 Triticum urartu | reverse complement strand
CTCTTCGCCAAACTAGTGCACCTATACAATTTACCATTGTATTGGGTGTGTTGGGGACACAAGAGACTCTTTGTTATTTGGTTGCCGGGTTGATTGAGAGAGACCATCTTCATCCTACGCCTCCCATGTATTGATAAACCTTAGGTCATCCACTTGAGGGGAATTTTCTACTGCCCTACAAACCTCTGCACTTGGAGGCCCAACAACGTCCACAAGAAGAAGGTTGTGTAGTAGACATTAGGTTCTTTTCTGGCACCGTTGCCGGGGAGGTTAGCGCTTGAAGGTATATCTTTAGATCTTGCAATCAAATATTTTAGTTTCTTGTTTTATCACTAGTTTAGTCTATAAATGAAAAGTATAAAAAATGGAATTAAGGTTGCCTCATATGCTTCATCTTTTTAATGTATTTCATGAGAATAAGGATTCCGATAATTGTGCTCAAGTGCTAGAAGAAGAAATCTTTAAAATGTTTGGCACTAAATCTTCGTATGATGAGAATGATTGAAATGTTGTTAGTATGAATTCTTTGAATATCCATGATGCTAATGATATGCAAAGCCACAATCTTGGGGATTCTATATTTGATGGAGATTCTATTTTTTGTCCCCCAAGTTTTGATGAGCAAATTTATTTTGATGATAGCATGCCTCCTATTTATGATGATTATATTGATGAAAGTGGGTTTGGAAGAGTGTTAACTTTAGGAAGTAATGATCCCACTATTTTGGAGGGTGTTGAATCTTATTGTGATAATTATGAAAGTGGATTTGGAGAGGTCATGACTTTATTTAGTGATGAATCCACTATTTCGGAAGAGGTTCCAATTGATTATGTGAACAAAGTTGCTATCTATGATGATTATTGTGATAACTTGTATGCTATAAAGATTAATTATAACCATGAAACTTGTCATCGTGATTTTAATTTTCAATTGGATTATGCCTCACATGATAGTTATTTTGTTGAGTTTGCTCCCACTACTATTCATGAGAAGAAATTTGCTTATGTGGAGAGTAATAAAAATTCTATGCTTGTAGATCATGAAAAGAATGCTTTATGTGATGATTACATTGTTGAATTCATTCATGGTTCTACTGAAAATTATTATGAGGTAGGAATATATGCTTGTAGGAATTGCAATAGTATCAAGGTTCCTCTCTATGTGTTGAAAATCTTGAAGTTACGCTTGTTTTACCTTCCTGTGCAAGTTGATTCTTGTTCCGACAAGTTGTTTGCTCACAAAATCCCTATGCATAGGAAGTGGGTTAGACTTAAATGTGATAGTAATATTCTTCATGATGCTCTCTTTATTTTTCTATTCTTATCCTTTATGCGAGGATCATTGAAATCATCATGCCTAGCTAGGGGCATTAAACATTTGCGCTTGTTGGGAGGCAACCCAATCTTTATTTCTGTTCTTTGCTTTTTGCTCCTGTTTAGTAATACATAATTCATCTAGCCTGTGTTAGATGTGGTTTTATGTTTTAATTAGTGTTTGTTCCAAGTAGAACCTTTGGGGAGACTTGGGTGAAGTCTTTGACATCTTGCTGTAAAAAACAGAAACTTTTGCGCTCACGAGATTTGCTGAAATTTTTTACTGGAAAGTGAGATTAGATTGATTATTTTTCCGGATGATTAATATACAAATTCCTCAGGTCAACCAATTTATTTCATAATTTTTGGGGTGACAGAAGTATTTTAATGATACAGATTACTACAGACTGTTCTGTTTTTGACAGATTCTGTTTTCTATGTGTTGTTTGCTTATTTTGATGAATCTATGGGTATTATCGGAGGGTACGAACCATACATAAGTTGGGATACAGTATATATTACACCAATATGAATTTAGAATGAGTTCACAACAGTACCTAAGTGGTGATTTATTTTCTTATACTAACGGAGCTTACGAGTTTTCTGTTGAGTTTTGTGTTGTGAAGTTTTCTAGTTTTGGGTAAAGATCCGATGGACTATGGAATAAGGAGTGGAAAGATCCTAGGCTTGGGGATGCCCAATTCACACAAGGTAATACTCAAGGACAACCAAGAGCCTAAGCTTGGGGATGCCCCGGATGGCATCCCCTCTTTCGTCTTCATTCATCGGTAACTTTACTTGAGGCTATATTTTTATTCACCACATGATATGTGTTTTGCTTGGAGCATCATTTTATTTTATTTTGTTTTGATTGCTGCTTGAATAATATACCAAGATCTGAAATTCTTAAATGTTAGAGAGTCTTCACATAGTTACATAATTATTCAACTACTCATTGATCTTCACTTATTTCTTTCGGAGTAGTTTGTCGTTTCCTCTAGTGCTTCACTTATATCTTTTGCTCTCTCTCTCTCGTGTTCTTGATTTGGCACGATCTTGATGTATCGCGAGCTTTACTATTATAGTTGGATATTATGATGGTTCTCCCCCTCTACTCTCTTGTAATGGATTGAGTTTTCCCTTTGAAGTTATCTTATCGGATTGAGTCTTTAAAGATTTGAGAACACTTGATGTATGTCTTGCGTGGGATACCCGTGGTGACAATGGGGTATTCTATTGGTTCACTTGATGTATGTTTTGGTGATCAACTTGCGGGTTCCGTAACCTTGGAATCTATGCATAGGGGTTGGCACACGTTTCCGTCTTGACTCTCCGATAGAAACTTTGGGGCACTCTTCACTACAAAAAAAGACACATCTATGACATTTTGGGCGGAACGAAACTTTTTTCTGTCATACATATGACACTTCTATAACAATAATTGTGACAAAACACGGTATCATCATAGATGTGGTGGGCTCCTACTTCTGTGACAAAAAATCATGACAAAAAATGGGCTTTTCGTCCTGGGCGGGCCAGAGACGCAGCTGCATGACATTCTTTGGGCCGTCCATGACGGAAAAAACCGTGGTAGAAGCGAGGGGGAGGAAAATTTTGGGGAGTTCCCGGTTACGGTGGGAGGTCGGAGCCGAGCGATGCGCGTTTCTCTCATACACGTACGCGCGTGTGTGCGAGGCATTGGCTCTAATTGAACCCGAGCGAAGCATTGGGCTCTAACTAAACCCGAGCGATTGCACTGCAGGCTACGCGGTACTGAACCCGAGCGATCGATCGATGGCTGTTAACTGAACCCAATCGAGTGATTCCTTCGCTACTGCTGCTAACTGAAGCCGATCGATGCTGCCTCTGGATGAACAGTGAGCATTGCGCGGGGGGGGGGGGGGGGGGGGGGGGGGGGGGGTTGGATGAACTGTTCCCGGTGGGGGTGGATGAACAGGACCCCGTGGTGTTGCCTCTGGATGAACAGGGCCCCGATCGATCGAGCCAGTTGGGGCTGGATGAACAGGACCCCGTGGAGGGCTGGATGAATAGGACCACCCCGTGGAGGGCAGGATGAATAGTAGACGGTGGAGGGCAGGATGAACAGTAGCCCGTGGAGGGGTGGTTGAACAGGAGCCCGTGGAGAGGGCTGGTTGAACAGTAGCCGGTGGAGTAGCGCGCGGTGGAGGCTGGATGAACAGGAGCCCGTGGATGAATAGTTGCAGGTGGAGGCTGGAGGAGGTCGACGCTGGATGAACAGTAGCTCGTGGAGGCTGGAGGGGGTCGATGGTGGAGATGAACAGTATCCCGTGGAGTCCCGTTTTGCGGTACGCCACACCCCTCCCGATGAACAGGACCCCCTTTCGACCGTAGCGCTCCAACACAAGTCTGTTTCATCCGTTTTGCGGTATGCCACACCCCTCCCGATCAACAGGACCCCTGTTTCGACCGTAGGAGGTCCGTTTCCTCCGTTTTGCGGTACGCCAGACCCCTCCCGATCACCAGGATCCCGTTTCGAACGTGGCCGGTCGAACACAAGGTCGTTTCCTCCGTTCTGCGGTACGCCAGGCCTCGTTTCCATCGCCTGTTCGGTCCAAGCCCTCCCAATGAACACGACGCATTCCGTTGCCTCCCCATGAACACGACGCATTTCGTTGCCTCCCCATGAACACGACGCATTCTGTTGCCTCCCCATGAACATGACAATGACGTTGTTTCTCCGTTCCGACCCAGCCATGTACACGGGCCCTGGCCGTACGTATGCGCGAGTAGGCGTTCGAGACCCCGCCCGTATGTACACATACGTGGCCGTATTTTCTTTCTTGCACCCTAGCCGCTATACGTACATGTACATGATACGTGCGCGCCTCTACATCGACCAGTATATATGTACGTACACGTTCGCGACCAGAATGACAACGCTACGTACGCTTCGACCAGGCGGGTCCCGACTGTCAGGCACTTCCTTGCCTGCGAAGATGTAGCTGGTGGGTCCCAGCAGTCAGGGGGCGAATCGTTTTTTTTTGCCCGGACGCACTTCCTTGCGTGCGAAGATGTAGCTGGTGGGTCCCAGCAGTCAGGGGGAAACACTTTTTTCGCGAAATATAGTGACCTGTGTGGTGGGTCCCAGCTGTCAGGTGGAGGAATCATTATTTTCCGTGTAATAAGGAGGCACTTCCTTGCTGCGGCCGTGGACCCAGCTGTCAGCCTCTCCACGTACAGTCCACGTCCGATGGAAGTCGTTCCTTGACCACGTTGACCATGCCGCGCCGAGAGCACCAGGGCGGTGGACAACAGCGAGGCCTAGGAAGGGGACGACACGAAGGCAGGGAAGACTCGACAGTTGTTTCCCACGCGGAGGGGAGTACGACTGTACGAGGGTTTACTGGTTCGTCTGCCGTCGCCGGAGAATAACAGTAGGTGTGGGTGAGTAGAGGGATGGCTAGGCCAGCGATGGGAGTACGGTCGGGCGGTGAAGCCTGCGCGGCAGCACAGCCGGCCGCGAGGAGGAGGGAGCAGGCAGTCCCGCCGGCGCTTGTTTGAGCGGCTGGAGTAGGAAGAGCAGAGATTGAAGAAGCACGACGGCCGTTGGATGGACATCCAACAGTTAGTGCTTGTGCATCAACCTTTTTTTAGGAAAGCCTCAAATCTCTGGAAAACAGCATACAGCCCATCTACCATTATTTCTAATAATTTACAGCCCATTTGCTAATTCTTAAGGGGGTTTTTCGAGCCCATATTCTTTTTGTTAGCATTACAGCCCATATTGTGAGAATGGTTAAAAAATTATACGAAATTTTGCATATTTCGGTGCGGTCCGAACTGTTTTTAATCCCGAAATTTCGACTCACATTCAAACTGATTTAAAAAATAAATGTATATCAATATAAAATCCAACAAATTCTCCATGCATAAAAATTAATGTAATTTAAAATCTTGAAATGAAAAAAAAATATTTGAAACTAATTGCCGGTTTGATGTGTTTTAAAAATGTACAACCCATTTCTCATTACTGATGGGCCATTTTCTCGGCCAGCCGAATGAAAGCTCTCCTCGTCTAGAAAGATTTGCAGCCCAACAGGCCTGACAAAGCGACTTACTTGGCAAATCACAAAAAAACTGTGCTGTGGCCGTGGACCTAGCTGTCAGCCTCTCCACGTACAGTACTCTTCCGATGGAAGTCGTTCCTTGACCACGTTGACCATGCCGCGGGGAGAGCAGCATGGCGGTGGATGACGGCGAGGTCAAGGAAGGGGACGATGCGACAGTGGAAGCCCGCGCGGAGAGGACTACGAGGGTTCACTGGTTCGGCTGCGGTGTGAGGCTGCCGTCGCCGCAGGGCCTGGCCAGCGATGGGAATAGTAGGGGCGGTGAGGCCTCTACGGCAGCACAGCCGGCCACGGGAGGCAGGAGCATGCGGCACGACTGGCGCTGCTTTGGGCGGCTCGAGCAAGAAGACCAGAGGTTGAAGAAGCACTACGGCCGTTGGATGGACATCATACGGTCACTGGAGCTAGAATCGTTCATATTGACTAAGTTGACAAAGCCCTTCGTACCCGTCAACTTAGTAGGCCCACAAGTCAGCCTCCGAGCAAGGTGGGTCCCAGCTAGCCGGGGGAGTATTCATTTTTTGTGCGTAATAAGGAGGCACTTCCGGTGTGTCCGAGCTCACAGCGGGGGGATGTTTTTTTTCATGAAATACGGTGGCCCGTCCGGTGGGTCCCAGCACTCAGGGGGAAAAGATTTTTTGCAAAATACTGGTGGCCCGTCCGGTGGGTCTCCGCTGTCAGGTGGAGGAATAATTATTTTGCACGTAATAAGGAGGCACTTCCTTGCTGCGGCCGTGGACCCACCTGTCAGCCTCTCCACATACAGTCCACGTCCGATGGAAGCCGTTCTTTGACCACGTTGACCACTCCGCGCCGAGAGCACCAGGGCGGTGGACGACGGCGAGGCCGGGAAGGGGACGATGCGGAGCCGGGGAAGACGCGGTAGTGGATGCCCACGCGTAGAGGAGTACGAGGGTTCACTAGTTCGCTGCGGTGTGAGGCTGCCATCGCCGCAGAATAACAGGGGGTGTGGGTGAGTAGAGGGATGGCCTGGCCAGCGGTGGGAGTAGTAGGGGGCGGTGAGGCCTCCGCCGCATCGTAGCCGGCCACAGGAGGCAGGAGCACGAGGCACGACCGGCGCTGGTTTGGGCTGCTGGAGCAAGAAGACCAGAGGTTGAAGAAGCACTACGGCCATTGGATGAACATCGTACGATCACTGGAGCTAGAATCGTGCATATTGACTAAGTTGACAAAGCCCTCCGTCCCCGTCAACTTAGTAGGCCCACAAGTCAGCCTGCCACTAAGGTGGGTCCCAGCTAGCAGGGGGTATTCATTTTTTTGTGCGTAATAAGGAGGCACTTCCGGTGGGTCTGAGTTGACAGCAGGGGGAACATTTTTTCGCGAAATACGGTGGCCCGTCGAGTGGCTCACAGCAGTCAGGGGAAAACGTTTTTTCGCGATATACTGGTGGGCGTCCGGTGGGTCCCTACTGTGAGGTGGAGGAATAATTATTTTCCGCGTAATAAGGAGGCACTTCCTTGCGGCTGCCGTGGACCCAGCTATCAGCCTCTCCATGTACAGTATTCTTTCGATGGTATTCGGTCGTTGACCACATTGACCACGCCGCGCCGACAGCACCGCGGCGGTGGACGACGGCGAGGCCTAGGAAGGGGACGACGCAGAGCCGGGGAAGACGCAGCAGTGGATGCCCACGCGGAGAGGAGTACGAGGGTTCACTGGTTCGGCTGCACTGCCATCGCCGCAGAATAACAGGGGGTGTGGGTGAGTGGAGTGGAGGGATGGCCTGGCCAGCGGTGGGAGAAGTATGGGGGCGGTGAGGCCTCCGCGGCAGCACAGCCGGCCACGGGAGGCAGGAGCAGGCGGCACGACCGGCGCTGCTTTGGGCAGCCGGAGCAAGAAGACCAAAGGTTGAAGAAGCACTACGGTCGTTGGATGGACATCGTACGGTCAGTCGAGCTAGAATCGTGCATATTGACTAAGTTGACAAAGCCCTTCGTCCCCGTCAACTTAGTAGGCCCACTATACTGGGTCCCAGCTAGCAGGGGAGTATTCATTTTTTTTGTGCATAATAAGGAGGCACTTCCTTGCGTGCGAAGATATATCTGGTGGGTCCAAGCTGTCAGTGGCGGTAACGTTTTTTTCACGAAATACAGAGGCCGTTTCGGTGGGTCCCAGATGTCAGGTGGAGGAAATCATTATTTTGCGTGTAATAAGGAGGCATTTCCTTGTGTGCAGCCGTGGACCCAGCTGTCAGCCTCTCCACGTACAGTCCACTTCAGATGCATGTCGGTCGTTGACCACGCTGACCACGCCATGCCGAGAGCACCAGGGCGGTGGACGACGGCGAGACCTAGGAAGGGAACGACACGGAGGCAGGGAAGACTTGGTCGTTGTTTTTGTTTCCCACGCGAAGGGGAGTACGACTGTACGAGGGTTTACTGGTTCGTCTACCATCGCCGGAGAATAACAGCAGGTGTGGGTGAGTAGAGGGATGGCTAGGCCAGCGATGGGAGTACGGTGGGGCGGTGAGGCCTGCGCGGCAGCACAGCCGACTGCGGGGAGGAGGGAGCAGGCAGTCCTGCCGGCGCTTGTTTGAGCGGCTGGAGCAGGAAGAGTAGATATTGAAGAAGCACGACGGCCGTTGGATGGACATCTAACAGTATACAGGCCATTTGTGGAAAGCCTCAAATCTGTGGAAAACACCATACAGCCCATCTGCCATTATTTCAAATAATTTACAGCCCATATTGTGGCCACGGTTAAAAAATTATATGAAATTTTGCATATGTCGGTGCGGTTTGAACTGTTTTTAATCCCGAAATTTCGAGTCACATTCAGACTGATTTTAAAAATAAATGTATATCAATATAAAATCCAATAAATTGTCCACGCATAAAAATCAATGCAATTTAAAATCTCAAAATGAAAAAAAGATATTTGATAATAATTGTCGGTTTAATGTGTTTGAAAAATGAACAACCCATTTCTCATTACTGATAGGCCATTTTCTCGGCCAGCCGAATGAAGCTCTCCTCGTCTTGAAAAATTTGTAGCCTAGCAGGCCTGATAAAGCGACTTACTTGACAAATCACAAAAGAACTGGGCTAGCCATTTTCAGAAAGAAAAAACTACTGGGCTGGTCTGTGGTAAACATAAAAGAAAAGGCTGTCTAGACAGGCCAGAGTGTCCCGCACAGCCCAGTTGACACCCTGCTTCCGTCTCAAAAACAAATTAGATAAATGCCACTCCAATTATGGCGATTCATAAAAATGTCACTGCAATTTCCAAACTTTGAAAAATGTCACTGCAATTTTTGCAAACTTTGAAAAACGCCACTGCAGTTTGCAAACTTTGAAAAACGCCACTCCAGACTTCGAAAAATGCCACTAGAAATGGCATGAAATGGCATTTTTCAAAGTTTGGAAATTACAGTGGCATTTCTCGGATACACCAGATTTGGAGTGGCATTTATCAAATTAACCCAAAACAAAAATAACTAGGCGAGCTGCTGGGTCCCTGGTGTCAGCCGCTCGTTGTGCAATTCTCTCGTTTATTGACTACGTTGACAATGGCATGGGACCCAGATGTCAGAAATCCACTAGGAGGAGCCATTTTTTATTGGCTTCAAATAAGGAGGCACTTGCTTGCGTACTGCCATGACCTTGGCGGGTCCCTGCTGTCATCTTCTCCACGTACAGTACCAGTTAGTTGTGCTTCAAAACTGATCGGCACGCCATTAAAAAAATAAAGGTCGATAACTAATGCGGCACCTCGGGCCAACGCGGCCAGATTGAATTTTGCACGAGAAATTACACACCATGTTTCGTTGACATGTGGTCCCGTTCCAACATATCAGTGAGACGACGGCGAGTAGTAGGAGTATTTCCAAACAGACGTGTAGGCCGGGGCACCTCTTCGTGAACCGTGGCAAACTCGCAACCGTCCACCGACTCTTCGCCTTTCCCTCTCGATTTGGAACTGCTGTCGCACGCTCTTCCTCTCCCTCCTCCATTTCCTTCAGCCCTTCACCCTTTCTTCTGCCATTGTTCGATTGTCTTCTCCATGGAGGGAACAGGCCGGAAACGGCCCCGTTATTCTTGCCCCGATCTGAAAGATGACGTGGTGGAGGAACTCATTGATCGGTGCAACGTCATCACCTCGGCTAGCATGGAAGGTTCGTTCAAGCCCATTCTCGACTCAACTAATAACATCATTACAAAGAACCCAAGAGCCTAGGAGCGGTTTGATCTCCCCTATCTTCTTCGCCGTGACCATGATGACTGGCGCCGGCACGATGGAGGCCTCGCCCTGTGCCAGTTGATGCCGCTTGATAATGGTACGTATGATGTTAAGATGCCATCGCTCGAGGGAAAGGCTTGGGCAGGCGCAAATGGAGATTCGGTTGTTTACATTGGGTCCAACTGCGAGTGGGAACTTGTGAATGTGTACACTCGTCACCGGGTTCCACTTCCAAAAATCTCAACACACTACCCAGAGGTTGAGCACACCAGTAATGTACGCACGTTCAAATACGATCATGGTGACTGTCTTCTACGGAAGATAGCAATTTGTCGAGTTCCCATCTGCTCTTGGAATTACAACAACTATCAAGTTGTTGCTATCTTCGACAAGCTTGTTGTCGTCCTTCGTGGTTCGACTCGATGGATATTGCTCAAAAATCAGTTTCTGTACATGGATGAGTACTGTGATGCAATTCAATATGAGGGCCTTGTGTTTGCTGCCACCACTCGTGGCACTGTTTTTGCATGACATCCCAGTAGTTTTGGTACGTTTGTCTTCCACCGTAATTATAATTGTTTCATCCACATGCATGCGGGTTAGCAAGTTTCCCTTTACTAATTAACATTCTTCTTGTGTTTCCAAGGTCCTGTGAACATCCCACCACCTATACTTGAAAAATTTTATAACCAAGGGGGAGATGACGATGGTGATGATCACGAGCATGAGGACGAGCAGCGCTGATATACTCTGTGGCGCCTGGCAACTAATTTCGATGGATCACCTCTTCTTGTGTGTATACAACGCACTGATGATGTTACTGGTAAGGAAGCAGGTGTCTCCCATGGTTGCACTCTCCGGACCTATTCCAACACCCGTTGCATGGTATTCGGGATGGATACTAGTGTGCTAGAGCCAACTCCTTCTCCCTGACACAGAATTGATAGTCTTGGAGAAAACTCGCTCTTCCTTGGACAAAACTATCCGATGATGGTGAAAGGCGATCCAACTGTTGTTGACACATTTATGAGAAGCAATTGTGTCTATACCTCGGACATTTGGGTGGTTCCCTACCCTCGTACTAATATAGTAGGCCGCTTCAGCCTGGATGATCGGTCCTGCGTTGGTCTCCAGATCGACAACAGATGGCCCGTCCCAGAGAATCAGTTGTGGTTCAAAGCAAGCGTTTCCAACGCCGCGGAATGGTTGAGTTGAAGTTCATTTCATGGCTTGTTATTTGTTGTGTGGTGAAAACTTTAGTATTTATAATGTCTCCTCGTTGTCGATGTGGGTTGATGACCTGTTGTATGTAATAAAATGATATGCCTGTGATAAACTTACTAAATTTATGAATGGCTTTCGAGTCGCTTCTCTAAATTTGTACTAGCTTCACATGCTTCGCGCGTCGGGTGGGTGTTTTTACTGTAGACATATGTTAATGTGTTCGTTGTACGTAACCAGCACCTCGAATCCTTGATACTAGTATACTATATACTAGTAGGAGTAAGTAGTTGGAGTAGTAGGGTGGCATGGGCCAGAACAAGCATTCACGTCCAGGAGTACGGCACACGCCACCATGACGGCATCCATCTGACACCATATTATTTCTTGGAGTCCGTGCTAGAGCAATCTCTTCAACCTCGTTGTTTCTCTAAGGCTGGTTATAGTGGGGAGTAACTTAGACTAGTGTCATGCATATGACACTAGTCTTTGTTACTACCTTCATAGTGCAAAGTAACATACAAGTAGTATCATAGATGATTGCATTTATTACATTATAGACTCATTTTTCTTTGGTTTGCATTATGTTATAGTAACATATTATGTTACTCCAAACATTTCTCTCCTCATTAACTATATGCCACATAAGCAAACTTGTCTTGAAATGCGCTATGTTACTTGCTAAGTTACTCCCACTATGACTAGCCTAACTTCAGCCATCGCGCGGCAGGCGAGGTGGGGGTTTGCCGATAGTCGATTTCCTTAACTGCGGTCCCACTTGTAAGGCCAACTCCAACGCACGACCCCAAACGGACCTCCGTTTTGCATGAACTCCAACGATAATTTTGACTAGAAAAGCAAGACCAAAGAAAACAAGAACCACAAGAATACATTTTACTACTCCTGTAAGTTGGATTAGTGCACTACTAGGAAAAGGGCTATAGATGAAATGGACACTAATGGCGCACCAGACATGTGGTGCGCCACTACTATATACTAATGGCGCACCATGTGTTGGTGCGCCATTAGTGTCCAAATACTAATGGCGTACCACATCCATGGTGCGCCATTAGTAAAAAAAATTAATTTTTTTTTAAAACTACTAATGGCACACCGTGGCATGGTGCGCCATTACTAGTTCAACTAGTAATGGCGCACCACTCCCACGGTGCGCCATTAGTAACTTGGCCACCACTTCCACCGAATGCACCCCTCGCCCCCCCCCCCCCCCCCCCCCCCCCCCCCCCCCCCCCCCCGTGGATCGCCTTTTCAGTTTAAAAAAATTTAAAAAAATGATGGAAATGTAAAAAAAATAAAAGAAAATAAGTTTTCCATGTGATATGTGGTCTAGTTATTGTGAAAATTTACAAATATGAATTTCGACTTTATTTGTGAAATCTCTCGAGAATTTGTAAAATGGGCATAACTTTTGCGTACGAACTCAGATGAAAAAGTTTTTTATATGAAAAATCATCTACTCGAAAAGTTACATCCGAATTTAACGGGGGGAACCCCGTTAAACGTTTTCAAAATCCTCAAAAACCTAACAGAAAAAGTTACGGGGCTTTTAAGATCTGGGGAGGCAAAAAAATTCAAACTTACTAATGGCGCACCTGCCCATGGTGCGCCATTACTATCTTCCCGCCTTCAAAATTCAAAATAAGTCAAAAAAATAAAAAATAAAAACTTACTAATGGCGCACCTGCCCATGGTGCGCCATTACTATCTTCCCGCCTTCAAAATTCAAAATAAGTCAAAAACTTAAAAAGAAAGTTACTAATGGCGCACCTGCCCATGGTGCGCCATTAGTATCTTCCCGCCTTCAAAATTCAAAATAAATCAAAAAATTAAAAAAAAAAGTTAGTAATGGCGCACCTGCCCGCGGTGCGCCATTACTATGCCGTATATATGGCTGGGCGTGGTCCTCTCCTCCTTACCTCTTCATTCTTCTCCTCCACTCCACCTCTCCTCCACTCCATCTCCTCCTCTCCTCCACTCCATCTTCCCTTCTCTCCTCCACCATACTACCCTCCTCCTCTCCGGCGACCTCCTCCTCCCTCCTCTCCTCCCCTCCCCTCCCCTCATGGTTTCTCCTCCCTCCTCTCCGGTGAGCTCCTCCTCCCTCCTCTCCTCCCATTCCCTCATGGTTTCTCCTTCCTCCTCTCAGATGCTCCGGTGAACTCCTCTCCGGTGACCTCCTCCTCCTCTCCGGCGATGTAGGCAAGCGCCTCTCCAGTGACCTCCTCCTCCTCCTCTCCGGCGAACTCCTCTCCGGCAAAAGAACGTACAAGATCCAAAAACAGGAACAAAATTTGAAATAATATCGTGCCAAAAAACGAGCAAAAAATGGGCAAAAAAATCACGATCCAGCTCCAAATTCAAAATTCAAAAATAGCAATGGCGCACGGTGGGGGTTAGACGGTGCACCACTACTATTTTCCTGCCTTCAAAATTCAAAAATACTAATGGCGCACCAGTGGCCTATACTAATTGCGCACCAGTGGCCTATAGTAATGGCGCACCGTGGCCTATAGTAATGGCGCACCAGTGGTGCGCCATTAGTATACCAGATACTAACGGTGCGCCATTAGAAAAATACTAGTGGCGTGATACTAATGGCGCACCAGTGATGCGCCATTAGTAGGCAAAACTGGTGCGCCATTAGTAGCCCTTTTCCTAGTAGTGGTGCCTTCTCGATGCATTCATTGTTGATCTGTGGAGGCTCGATCTTGCGTGCTTCTTTCTTCTTCGAGTGTAAAGAAGTATACGTTGCTTCCTCGCATCTAGTCTCATGTCTAGCCTCTATTCTAGTAGGAGTATCAACAAGTGCACTAATCTCATCCGATAGCAGAACCGAAGATTTGGTCGGGTTCTTCCTCCTTTTGCCGACACGTGGGACATCCAGCATCCAGGTCGTGTCATGAAAGAAAATAGAGTGGTAGTTGAAGCCACGAGATGTGCATCTTGGGTTAAACTATAAATAGAATCTTACTACTCTTGAGTAACTCCAAAAGCGGCCACCAAAGATCTTTATTGGATTTGTTTTTAATCACCAGCACGTCGAGGTGAAAGATGTGCAGGTTCAGTGGGTCCTCTTGCGTTTTCACTGACATGTGGGGCCACATGTGAGCAAACAGACGATGGGCTCCGCGCGTCCGCTGGCTGGTTGAGAAGAGAGATAGAGGAGGGCTGAGCATGGACTGCAGGAAATTTGTTCTACGTACCTCGATATAGTGGGGTGGCATGGGCCATAACTCAGTAGCATTCACGTCTAGCAGTACGGCACACGCCACCCACACGAGTCCCATCCGACACCAATTTTCTTGGAGTCCGTGCTACAGCCATCTCTTCTCCCTCCAGTTTTCTCAGCCATCACGCAGTGGGCGGGGTGGGGGTTTGCCGATAGTCGGTTTGCTCAACTGCGGTCCCACTTGTAAGTGAAAATGCAACACCGCATGCATTCCTGCTTGAGCGGCGTGCCGGACCAACCGTGTGGGGGTGCGACACGAACACGGCAGGCTTTTCCTTTTGAACTCGTAACTTGTAAAATTTGGTTCTGCTCCATGGCGCAACCGATAGATAGAAAATAATGATTTTTCCTAGAGTAATGAGAAGTTTGGTTCTGGCGCCGTTCATGCATGGAGTACGTACGAAAATTATGAAGTTGATGCGAAAGGTAAGATAATTACTGTAGTATCATATACTACTACATGGATTTGACGGAAAGATAAAAATACATACAGATCCATCAATGTTCAACGACATCCTCACGCCCTAGTGCGCCTTGTCACCAACTGACGTGTGAGGAGCAGCGGCGTTGGCGGCGAGCTCAACGTGCTTCTGAACAGTGCCGTCCAAGGTTGCCCTTCGCTCCAAGAAGGCCAGTGTCCTATCATCCTCCTCTTTCATGTAGTAGTCCTTGTGGATGATTTGCGCGTAGACGTGGGTGATTATGTCGATGGTGTCTTGCTTCGCCAGGCGTTGCGCGGCGAGCACGACCTCGAGGTGGACATTCTCTGGCGCGAGGGCGGGCAGTCACAGGGCCACCAGTGCGTCGAAGAGGTTGTTACCATAGTGGCCGTTGAGGGTGGCGGGCATCGCAGAGCCTGGGCGCGTCGGCTGGAGGCTTACGTCAAAGTCGTCCGCAAGCTTCTTGACGACGGTGAACTTGTCGAGGAAACCGACGAGGACCTCGTCGAACAAAGAGACGAAGCTGTCGTCCAAGCAGCCCCTCGCCCTAGCGGCCTCAAGCAATACTACCTGGAGACGTTCCTCGGTGCCGGGCCGCAAGCCGGCATCATGGACCATCTGGCACAGCCGGCTGATGCTCGCGCTCATCGCCTCCATGGGTCTAGCATAGCTTCTAGTCAACTGATCTTGCGATTCGAGTGATCACTCAGCCCTTGGTTAGCGTGCGTAGGTGTGTAGGATTTCGTACTACTCCTTGGCCCTCTACTGCACCTGCCTTTGGCTGTATGATAGGTGGGCCAGCCACCCCCTGGGGCCACATGTCATTCACCCAAAGGCAGTTGTCGTAAGTCAATGAAGCTGCGTCCCCCTCCATGCCGGTGCAATATAGTCATCTCACCGGACCTCTAGTTGGGGCCAAACAAGAGAAGTTTGATATTTACTGGTTTATTGGTCCCCTTTGCATTTTGCGCCAAGTTTTGACCTTTGATTTAACTATTAAATGTTAATGCATGTAAACAAAAATGTTGTGTAAGTCACCTTATGAAAACCAAATAATCCCAAAATACTTAGGCACGGTGCATTAACTCCCTCCTTGTTTCTTATTTCGTGACATATCAACCAATGAGAGATGTGGGTCGTGCATGCTTTCAATGATTTGAGACTACCAAACATGACATGTAGTGTTTAGTTCATTGCATGTAATCCTATTAGTACTCTAGTTAGGAGTAGCAAAAAAAACATTAAGTTCTCTCGCCGATAGGAATAAAACACCATGTATTTATTTACAGAGGGAGTAGTACATTTTTGGTGACATGCATTACTAGATATTGCTAGTCAAATACTAAAATCCAGATGGACGTGGTAGTACTCCTAAATCCAGACAGTGGTGCTACTAGTACTAGTAGTAGTACTACCAATGTAGTAGTAGGAGTACTAGCACTGTACTATCCGTTGGTTAAATTTTATTGCGTGCTGCTCCTCACAATGAAGTGACAAGACCCTGCGCCGGAGATGACACCTGAGTATAGGCGCCGTGTTCGGCATACCATAGTCAGCCTCACCGTCTGCAGTCACTATCATCATGGCTGTAGAGCTAGCCTGCTTACAACTAGCCCTGTTCGACATAATTTCCCGTGCGTAGATGCTCGTGCATTGCACGGAACACCAAGATTGGGGGTGGACGGCTCCGGCAGCGGCCATCGCGCCAGATTTTTCCACGGCCTTCTACTCCTAGATGTGGTGGGGAGGAGATGAGGCTGATTGTGAGAGACAAGGAGTTGTTTGTAAATAGGGAACAAGTGCAGGCATCTTTTTGCAAAAATGAAGAAGCTTGGTTTGTATGCGTCAGATCTAGATCCGACGGCTATTGGTGAAAGATGGGAGGCACAACATCATCACCAACTCAGGACCTGTTTGATTCGCTGGATTTTGAAAACGCAGGAATAGCCGAATAGGACACGGCAATATTACAAGTTTCAAACTGATATTACAAATGTTAGGAGTAATGCTGCACCTACGAAGAGGGAATTACTAGGAAGTTTACGTAAGAACTTTCATTACTTTAGGTGGATGCAGCATTATCGTACAAACTAAAATCCACCGCCCTGACAAGTCACTAATGGGCAAATAAGTTTTCCAGTCTCTGGCCACTTGATGTTTCAAAAACAAATTCACCTTCTGCGGAGAAATGAGCTCCACCATGTACCTGCGTGGGTGTGGCTGGGCATGAAGCGTGAGTACGTGCACGGTGCACCTATTCTCTTCTTGTATACGTACACCACCTACGTGGGGTTGTGTGAGAGAGATACAAACCTAGAGAGATATAGTGTGTGGATTCTTGAGAGTTTTTTTTGTGGGGGGGTCAATAAAAAAATTTAACATATGCAATGTGTGTGAAATAGAGTCCTGGATATAACATATATATAGAGGGGGCGATCCACGAGAAGAGAGTGGAGGTATCATCGGCTTGAGGTGTCCATAGAATCAAAGAGAGCGATGATGTGTGTGTGTGTGTGTGTGCGCGCGCGATCGATAAAGAGTGCCATCGAATTTGTGTGTTCCCACGTCAAAGATATAGAGTGGCTGGCCTACTGGAACGTAAGATGGGACATGTGCAGTTTGTCTCTGTGGCATGGATACCTACCTGCAGCACTCGACTATCGGTGTGTGGTGGGGGAAGAGGGAGGCCCAATTAACTATAGACGTACAATGGCTGGTATATGTGTGGAGGAGGAGAGAGGCCTACCTCACGTATTAAGGAGAACGATCTGCCTCATGTATTAAGGGAGATCGATCGGCATCCATGCATGTGTGCAGGAGATGAATAAGGTTGGGAGAGAGACAGAGCTAGAGTGTTGGAGGGGGTGGTAGTGGAGTTGCTTCTAACAAATGGTGGGATAGGCTTGCTAGACAAACGGAGGGCACGCCCGCAATATCAATAAGAGAGGAGATGGCTGCTTGTTGTCTGTGCACGTGCGTGTGAGAGACGGGTCAGGAGGCATGCACGAATGATGAGGGGGGGCGATGTGGTTGTGGTAAGCAGACGTAACTACATAGGAAGATCAATCGCCCTTTTTAAGATAAAGGAGAGACATAACTTGTGAGGCACGTCGATCGATGGGGGGTAGTTAAAGTCGATCTAGGTATATGTTGGGAGATCGATCGGTATACATGCATGTGTGTGTTAGAAGCAAATGAGGCACGAGGAGAAGGATAGAGAGAGAGGGATGCATGTAGGAGGTGGTATGAGAGGCATACTATATCGAGGGGGAGGAGTGTGCGAGTACGAGAATGATGAAAAGAGTGGTGGGAGTGAGGCATGGACGGTGACAAGAGAAGAGGGGAAGCTTGTGTTTGTGCTAGGCACACCTGGCTAGAGAGGCATATCGGTCGATGTGTGCCGTAAAGAAGGAGTTGGGGGGCCTACACACACCGTGGGTGAACGACCTAAAGTGAAAAGACGAATTTGCGTGATGGAGCTAGAGAATGCTGAGGGAGGGTGAGAGGGATGCGGGCGTGTGCATGCACAAGAGAAAGTTAGCGCTAGCTACAAAGATAAGAGGGTTGTGTGGGTGTAAAATACGAATAGAGATCATATATACTTCATTATAAAAAGCGAATTCGGATATTTGAAGAATTTATCATAGTGTTTCAAACGGACGGATGTGTGAATATATATAACGGTGATACACCTGGTGTGGTTATGAACATGGTATACTACATTTAATATGTTTTATCTCTACTCTTATAAAAACGGAGTTGTTGATGATGGTGTGCCTGCCATCCTGCATTATAGGCCATCTGATTTATATCTGGCGGATAGCAAGGAAACTATGATGGTTGAAGTTGGCAACAATCATGATTGTAGATTCTTATTGAAATAGAGAAACAAATTCAAATTTAGTTCGAATTGCAGCGGTAGTATAGACATTCGGAATGCACTAAAATGTTGGTATGAGTAGGTTACATGCATTATACAGCAAGCGAAAAAAATTAATCGGACATAACATGGATTCATACTCCCTCCTTCCATCTATATAGGGCATAATGAGATTTTTAAGACCGCCTTTGACTATTGACAAGATTAATAGTACATGACATGCACAATGTGAAAATTATATCATTGAAAGAACCTTTCACAGACGAATTTAACAGTGTGCTTTGTGTAAGTTGCATGTCATATATCATTGCTCTAATATTTGGTCAAAGTTAGCATCGAAAAACGCATTAGGCACTATATAGATGAAAGGAGGGAGTAGCTTTGAATAGCATTTGTATAGTAAAACGGGGCAAGACTCTCTCTTTGTGTGGTGTGGATAGTTTTATTTTTTTCGTTTCTTTTTGGTTGAGGGAAGTGTGAATTGATTTGGTACGTACAAGTACAATATTACTACACGTTAGGCTTGTCCCTAAAATTCAACCCGCGTCTTGTTATATCCCGAAAATTCAGATATCGTGCTCCCAAAACTGGCGCCTTCACAACCCGCGCCTTGCTATCCCGAAACTACAACGCGCGCGAAAACTCCCTCCAGCTGAAAACTCCCGACACGCGAAATCCCCCTTCTAACCCTGAGCCGAAAGGGCCGCTAGTTCAAATCGGTGGGGGGGTACTTTTGTAACACACCCTACATTTTGGACAAGCGCGTTCCTAAGTCATGCTTCACCCCCTCCCATCGCCCCCTTTTCGCCAATCGAAATCCCAGGCCGCCATAACCTCTCCGCTCCAGCCACGAAACCCCACCCTCCTCCGTCCGCCATGTCACCGCAGCCCAGCCGGAGCCTCTTCCCCGACGACATCGTCCAGCGCAACAGCTCGACGTCCCTCGTCCACCTCCCCGGATGAGGATTCGTCGTCCATTTCGCCGTCCCGCTGGTTCAGCCGCCCCGTCCTCCACCTCCAAGGAGCTGCTCCGACGATCGCCTCGTCTATCGCGGCTGCTCCATCCCCACAGCGCCGCCTTAACCTGCTCCACCGGAACCGCAACATCCTCACCGACTCCTCGGACGAAGCCGAGGCCTACTCGGCGCCACCAAAGAGGTTGTACACTCATCGCATTGCACCTTCTCCTTAACTCGACCTCCCGGCGCCGACGGTGCTCCATCCCGCACCCCCATGGAGCGGCTACCTTGAAGCCGGCGCCGCGGGCAACATCTCCACAATGGCTCTTCCCCAGTGCGAAGCCCCTTCGTAGGCGGCTTCCATACCAGCCGGATTTGCTGCTGCTGCTCCGGCTCTCGCTCGATCGCTCGCTCGCCCAGCTACTGCTGCTACTCTCCCCCTCACTCGTGCTGCTGCTCTGCTCCGATTAAGCCACACTTCAGTCGACTGAATCGACTTTTGGGTCAGTCGATTTTTAGGGGTTGGGGGGGCTCGCCGGAGTTAAGGAAGAACCACCCGCAGCGGGGACGGGGGCTCGCCGGAGAGGTAACCCACTATCTATCTTAGGGTTCAGGGTGGGGGCGGGGGGCCTAGAGGGCTGGCCGGGGCGGCGGTGGCGAGTTGTTTCAAGGCGGCGAGGCGGCGCTGGGGCCGGCGGTCCGGCCCGTGGTGGCTGGCGGCTCAGGGGGGTGCAGGTTGAAGATGAACTGTAGGCCCTCCCTAAACTACATGTCAAGTGCCTCTCTGCTACCATTGCATTCAGTTTCGACAGTAGCATTCAGATTCCATAGTAAATTTCAGTTTCGACAGTTAAGTTCAGAGTCAACAGTTTTTACCTTATCTATTATAGTCAGGTGGTTTTTGGTGATGTTAATTTTACATCCATTTTACATCATCTATTGGAGATGCTATTAGAATCCCACTTGATATTGACGATGTCTGTCTTGTGCTGCTTCAGCCTTGACGTCTTACGGCTCACCGGAGCTGCTCCAACGACAGAACGATCCGTCACAACAGAGCAGTGCCCTGGACGCCGTCTACAGATTCCTCATATCTTCCTCCACACCTTCGACAGTCACCTCTGCCTCAACTGCTTCAGCGACCAACCCAATGATGCTAAGGTCGACACGGCTACGGCAAAGAGGTTGTACACTCATTGCATCACTTATTACTATACATTCACGTTGATCCATTAGGGCTATTTTGGTTCAACGGAAAAACATCGATCCACTGGTTGTTACCATCACTCTAAATTTCTGCATGCTCTCCTTACATAATCTCACCATATTTTTTTCGTATGCATGTCAGATATTGTACACAGTCATGTTGAACATGTAGAGAAAAAGAGAAGAGTTTTGTGTGGCAATACAATGTCATGCAGACATCGCTCCATGGTGGGTTCAATGGAAAACCCTCCCCACCCCTCTCCAGATTGTAATCCATAGGAAGATATCTGTTCTGAGGTGGATTTGGACGCCGCTGACCACTCCTATTTACCCCCCAAGGTGTTTGCTCTACCTTGGCATGATGATGTTAGTCATATCATGCATTTGTTGCCTTGCAGTGCCTACTTTTAACATCATATATGGCATCTGCTTAGTTTAGACATGTTCTATAATGCCACCTGTTTAGTTTCTATATCATATATGGGAATTATGCAGTCTCATGTCTTTTAGCCAGCCATAATATATGTGAAATGTGCAATGCCATCCTGTTTAACCAGGCATCATATATTTGAATGATATCTTGCCCATCCTTTTCTTCCTTACATTTCCATTTGTCGACAATGTTTGTACATTAAACTACTCTTCCTGTGAATCAGCCATTTGGGTGGGAGATGGAAAAATCTGGACTGAAAACAAGGCCTTCAGAGCAGACAGTGCTACCTGTCGAAGCAGATCTCTTGTTGGGTCCCGATAGCTCCTTAGAGATGGATTCAGAGACAGATGACCAGTCCTATTCCCCCACAGAGGTGTACGCTCTAACTTGGCACGGTTATACTGCTCATATCATGCATACGGTGTCTTGCATTGCATAGTTTAGACATCATATACACAATATTCAACACCATGTTCTTAGTTCAGACATCATATCGAATGCCCTCTGTTTAGCATATAAATCACATATGTGAATTAAATGATGCGATCCTGATTACTTAGATAACATGTAGGTGAATTATGTCATGCGATCCTGTTTAGTTATTCATCATATCTTTGAATTATGTTATGCTATGCTATCCAGTTTAGATAGACATCATATATGTGAAATTATGTCATGCTATCCGTTTTAGTTAAACAATATACATGTCAACTATTTCATGCCCTCTTTTTTCCACACTATCTATTGCATCTGTCTCTCATACAATGTCTGTACATTCAACTATGTTTCCTGTTTATCAGCCATTTGAATTGGAGCGGGTGATGCCAGTATCTAGCGGACTAAAAACACGGTCTTCAAATAAAACAGTGCTACCTCTTGGTGGAGATAGCACCCCGGTTGTACTTGCACAATAACCATCCCTACCACACATAACCCAAACTCTCGCAGATGGAGAGAGAACCAGCTTCACCCAATCTAACCCCAACCCCAGCCGATAGTAACCCAGTTCCTGTTGACACAGCACCATCTCCACCACAGAGCTCCCAAACAAGAGAAGTTAGTAAGGCAGCTCCAGTGCCCATAGGGCCAGTATTATCACGGCAAACCCCAACTCCACCAGTTAGTACGCCTATTCCTGTGGAGGAAGCACAACCAGCTAGTCGTAGTTTAGCATCTATCGCATTTGATGTTGTTAAATCATATGTGCATATCTTCCCATCTTGGAAATATTATACTGAAGATGAAGGAAAATGCCAGTTGCAGGTGTTTGTCCAGGAGTTATGTGTAAGTAATGTTATTCATGGCAATTACTTTGCTTCGTCCCATACATCCTACCTCCATGATGGTTATAATACAGCAAATTTTCCCATTTTTCTCTATAGAGAAGGACTGATTTGGAAACTCGGGATGAGGTAACCTGTGCTAATACCTCTGCTATCTTCAAGAATGCTTAGTGGCAGTATCAGAATTACCTGAAGAAAACGTACTTCACCGGCAAAGAAACTCATCAAATTCCCTTACGTTCTCCTGAGACACATTTACTGCACGATGACTGGGAACGCCTTGTTCTGTACTGGTCCATAACCAAGAATGTGGTAAGGTCTATGAGCTCATTTTCTATTTTTAAGTATTATATTCTTGCGTCTTACTGTACTCTGTTCATGTAGAACAAGTACCTAAACCTGAAGAACAAATGTTCTAATTTAAGATTCCATTGCTACCATAGGACATAGATATATGTTTGTTTGATGCTTTTATTATGTACTAGTACTTGGCAATAGAAGACTTGGTAGTTTAATCCTGTCCACCTTACTAATGAACTGGTTCACCGAAATGAGTTTCATATACTAGTACATGCTAAACTTGTTATGTGTCTGTTTGTTTCTTCTTTTAGAATGCTGACAGAATATTGGGGAAGAGTGCCTTATTAAGCAACGGTAAAGGAAGTAATGCAGATAAGGTTCAGGATAGTGACACATCCTGTCTTGGTTTAGTGTTGGAGTTACTGGCCACTACCGCTTGCACAAGCTATTCAAACTCACTGTCTGAATCAGTTCGGTTTGTTGGGTGTCAACTACAAGCTGAAAGACATCGATCAGCTGTGCTGCGACAAGAAGCGGAAGGACTGTGGAAGTCCCTGGAGCATTCAGATGCATACTTTCTGGTGCAACAGCAAGCGTTGGAGGATTTTAGCGCCAAACAGGACAAAGCTAATCAGCTTGCTAAGCTTATTGCCAGCATGGTGGATACCCAGGATAACGTTTCTTGAGCTCTTCTGAAGTTGTTTCAGTTATGCTCTTGTTTTGCTGCCACGTTTATTTGCACTGGTGGCCAATTTTGATGGCCGGTGTATATGATATGCTGTTTTGTTCCCTATATTTGCACTGGTGGCGAACTTTGATGCCCAGTGGATGTAATATGTGTAATAGCCGTGATAGCCTAGCGTTAATTGCTTGCTTATTTATTTCCTTGTTGTCTTGTTTATTTGTTTGCTTGTAGTCATTGCAGTTCTTTTTCCGCGGTTAACTAGTGGCTGCAATAACCTATTTTTTAAAACTAGGCCACAATAACCATGGGCTAATATTTACTATAGTGACACCGGGCCTCCTACAGGCCGTAGAAACAGTGGGCCTTCTACGGGCCGTAGAAACAGTAGGCCTTCTACGGGCCGTAGAAACAGTAGGCCTTCTACGGGCCGTAGAAATAATGGGCCTTCTACGGGCTGTATCATCAATGGGCCTTATACGGGCCGTATGATCGATTGGCCAAACATGGGCCAATAGCAGGCCGCATTATGGCCGTAAACGGGCTAGAGTTGGAATCATCCGTTCATGGGCCGACCGTAACGGGCTAGCGTTAATAGGCCGTATTTGATGACGCTATGAAAACGGCCCAACGTATTAACGGACCACAAACGGGCCGACTGTAACCACGGGCTGAATTTGGCCCAGAAGCAGAAAATGACAGTAACGGGCCGTAAGTAAAACGAATGTTGGAAATGTAATGACCAAATGTAATGACCAAACCTCGAAGGATTTGAGTCTCTGTGCTTACCGTGCTAGTCCCTGGATCGAACTCGCTAGCACACACAGTATAGATGAATACCAGAATAGCAAGTGCATCATTTATTACAACGTATGATCCAGAATGTATAAAATAAAACAATCTGCATAGCACTTGGCTAGCTTTATTCAATCAAACAGCGGAAAGTAGCAGAAAATAACGATGAGCATCATGAGGGTATGCTTGATAGCTCTTGGCAAGTTACATAGGAGTAAAAATAGCAGACCTACATGTATATGCATAGTAAAAGGAAGGCTTGAGGGTTTATTTTGCAGAAAGCTGATTTATCCTAATAACTACCTAATAGTCAAATTTTTATTTAGTTCTTTTATTACTACAATTAAATGCACAAGGTTGAGTTGGCAAAATCAACTCCAACCTACCCTTTATTAAGTTGCCAAATTATTAAGTGTCACATCTGTCAAGATCATCCAACAACTGTAATGGCATAGTGGCTCAAATTTACCCATAACCGGGGGCACGGCTAATCATGATTAGTTTTAATACTCTGCAGAGTTTAGTACGCTTTACCCACTGGACCCAATCCGAAGATTGAGACGAAGTCTTTCAGAAGAGGTTCCCTTAACCACCTGACGGCCACATCCCACCTACATATGCTACATCTGTCGACACTGTCTGGGCAGGGTTCCAACAACTGATCAACTAAGCCAGAGCCCATATAGCCAGTGGCCGCACATGGAAGCTACTAGTCACTAAGTGTGTCTGATCTTTTTGAGCCTGGGCGGCATTCCACTTAGGGTGCACTCTCATGAGCGCATGGCCTTAGAAAAGGTGCAAGACCCCATGATGCCTTCCCTCAACACCAAGCAATACCACTTCCGCCCAGAGGTGAGTTAAATCCTAAGTTACTACTCAATTTGTTAAATATATATAATCCTCGCATAAACTCAATGAATACACGAACCACCCCCGTCTACAAAGCATAACAAACTACAACTACCACGATTTGCAAAGACGGGAAGATAGCTCATCAGCATAGCAAAAATAATATAGTATTCCTATACATGCATATATTCGTAGTGTGATATAACTACATGCATAGAAAACAATAGGTAAAGGATGATCAACATGTAACTTGCCTTGGTTCTGGTTCAGAAAGTCACTTCAGAAAGTCACACTCCTGACAATAGCTCGCGTCGCACTCCGGACAATCTACATGTTTCACACAATTCAACAAATCAATCACCAGAACACGAAAAGAACCAAAACAAAACCAACATCAAGAAAAACATTTTAAAAACTCAACAACAACAGCTTAAAAGAACCTAAAATGCACTATGGTCACAATGCAAAAAGAATCACTCGATTCCGATAAATGGTTTGAAAGTTACGGCCTCCCGAAGATTTATTTCAAATTCGAACGAATTCAAATTTGAACAGTGCAAACATGTGCAAAGTTGGTACTGCGATAAAGAGCTGATTTTTGTGAGATCATAGGAAAAGGAATGACCTAATTTGGACATATAGGTTAAAAGATATAGCTAATTGAAGTTAGAGTTGAAATCTGAAAATAAAACAAAAGAAAACAGAAATCCCCTGCACAGTTCACGCGTTACTATAGCAACTCCTGTGCGTGTCCTGTAGCGAAGTGCCACGTGGCAGTGCTTGATTGGCCGGGCGTGTGTGCTCACCCAAAACAGAGGAGAACGACGGCGGCGGTCGGGCGTCGGCGGCGGCGCGTCTCCGGCGGGTCTCCGGCGAAGGTGAGGTGACGGGCGGAGGCGGCGTGGAGTGGCGGAGGTGGTGGTGGTGCTCAACGGCGGCGGGGCGTCCTCTGCGGGCGGCGATGACGACGTGAACAGCGGCTGTGCTCCGGCGGCGGCGGACGAGCTTGTCCCTCCCGCGATGCTGCGTTTTCGGCAACACAAACACGTCAGGCGTGGGCGGCTTAGAGCGAGGAATCGAGTGGAGCAGGCGGCGCGGGTCTGCGAGTTCTTACGGCGGGGAAATCGCCCGATGATCGGCGGCGGTCGGCGAAGCTCCTCACGAGATCCAAGTCGCCCTAGCGGCTCGTGCGGACGAGGAAAGGACGGAGAAGGGCTGCGGTAGGGTTCGTCGAGGGGTTTTGCCCGCATACAGGGACTCGGGCGTGCGCGGGATCGACCAGGGCCGCAGGGCGATCCAGGCTCGGCTCGGCCTGTACGCGCGCTGTGCGTGCGTCCGACCGGAGGAAGGAGATAGGTGCGGGGCCCTCTGGTCATAGAGAAGGGCGGCGGGTCGGGTTACGAGCGCGGGTCGGGTCCAGCGGCTGGTGCGTACCGCTTCGTGGCTGGAGGCGCGGGAGACTAGGCCGCGGCGGTGTGGTGCGGCGCTGCTGGGTCGGCTGGCTGGGCCGCGCAGTGCTGCGTTTTTTTCTTTAACAAAAACTACAGCAGTAAAACTAAAAATAAATAAAATAAAATACACAGTATAAATTCTAAATAAAAAATACCTAGACACACAGTCAAAATAGCTCTACAGCTATAACCTACAGGAACACTAGTTCCTCACCTAATGCAATTTTAGAAATAATTTTAATGCAATAGGCCACTCAAATAGCAATAGAACAATCAAATGAAATATTTTGAAGATTGCAAAAATTACCAGAACATATCATATGAACTGGAAATAATATTCTTCACATTATGAACATTTTTAAAATAGGGGAGAAGTCATGTTATCTCCACTCCAAATAAATTGCCTTTTGTTGCATAATGATTTGAATATTCTGAAAAAGCAAATAATGCAATAAAAATATGATATGCATATGAATGATCTATTAACATCCTAATTTAGGTAAATTGGGATGTTACAAACCTACCCCCCTGAAGATGAATCTCGCCCTCGAGATTCGGGCTGGTTAGCAAATAGGTGTGGGTAATCCTGCCTGAGATCTTCCTCTTATTCCCAGGTAGCTTCTTCCTCTGTGTGATGATCCCACTGAACCTTGCATAACTTAATTGTCTTGGTGCGAGTAACTCTCTCTGCTGTCTCCAGAATCTTAATAGGCTTCTCCTCATATGTCAAATCACTCTCCAACTGAATTGCCTCAAGTGGCACCGTGTCCCTCAATGGAACATCCATCATCTCTGCATGGCACTTCTTCAACTGAGATACATGAAACACATCGTGAACTCCTGACAAGGATTCTGGCAACTCCAGCTGATAAGCTACCTCTCCTCTACGCTCCAAGATCTTGTAAGGCCCCACAAAACGTGGTGCTAACTTACCTTTGATTCCAAACCTCTTAATTCCACGAAGTGGTGAAACTCGAAGGTATGCACGGTCTCCTACCTCATATTTCACCTCCTTATGTTTAGCATCTGCATAACTCTTCTGCCTGGACTGTGCTATCTTCAGCCTGTCACGAATCAACTTGACCTTCTCCTCAGCATCTCTGATCAAGTCTGGTCCAAAGAATTGACGCTCTCCAACCTCATCCCACATCAACGGTGTCCTGCACTTTCTGCCATACAATACCTCAAATGGTGCCATCTTCAGACTAGCCTGATAAATGTTATTATATGAGAACTCTGCATAAGGTAAATTATCATCCCAACTGGACCCATAGTCCAAAGCACAAGCTCTCAACATATCCTCCAAAATCTGATTTACCCTCTCTGTCTGCCCATCTGTCTGTGGATGGAAAGCTGTACTGAACTCCAGCCTGGTGCCCCAGGATTCATGCAACTGACGCCAAAATTTGGATGTGAACTGAGTACCTCTATCAGACACTACCTTCCTTGGAACTCCATGTAGACAAACAATCTTAGACATATAGATCTTTGCTAGATGAGCACTGGTATAAGTAGTCTTTACCGGGATGAAGTGAGCAACTTTAGTCAAACGATCAACAACTACCCAAATAGAATCATAACCTGACCGAGTCCTGGGAAGACCTGTAATGAAATCCATACCAATCTCATCCCACTTCCAATCAGGTATAGGCAATGGTTGTAACAAACCTGCTGGTCTATGATGTTCTGCTTTAACCCTCTGGCACACATCACATGTTGCAATATATCCAGCAATTTCCCTCTTTAGGCTAGGCCACCAAATTTTTTCCCTCAAATCCAAATACATCTTAGTATTACCTGGGTGAATAGAATAAGGTGAATCATGCGCCTCCTGAAGAATCAACTTCCTGATATCTGCATCTTGGGGTACACAAATACGCTTCTCAAACCATATGGCTCCATGTTCATCCTCATGGAAACCTTCTGCCTTACCTTTAGCCATATTCTCTTTTATCTCAGCAATCTCCTTATCATTCTTTTGAGCTTCTCTGATCCTGTCAAGCAAAGTAGGTTTTACCTCCAGTGTTGCTAAATATCCCTTAGGAACTATCTCCAACCTGAGATTCCTGAACTGCTCACATAACTCCGGGGGAATATTATCAATATTAATTGCATTAGCATGGCTCCTACGACTCAATGCATCAGCAACAAAATTAGCCTTACCAGGATGATACTGAACATTCAAATCATAATCCTTAATAAGCTCCAACCATCTCCTCTGCCTAAGGTTCAAATCCTTCTGAGTAAAAATATACTTCAAGCTCTTATGATCAGTAAATATATCACAATGATTACCAATAAGATATTGCCTCCAAGTTTTCAATGCATGCACAACTGAGGCTAACTCCAAATCATGTGTAGGATAATTATGCTCATGATTCTTAAGCTGACGTGAAGCATAAGAAACAACTTTACCTTCCTGCATCAAAACACTCCCAAGTCCTTGACGAGAAGCATCACAATATACCTGGAAGTCCTTATGTATATCCGGCAGAGTTAAGACTGGTGCTGTAACCAAACGCTGCTTCAATTCCTGAAAGCTGGCTTCACATTCATCAGTCCAAAAAAACTTCTTCTCCTTCAATAATTCAGTCATAGGCTTTGCAATCTTGGAAAAGTTCTCAATAAACCTCCTGTAATAACCTGCAAGGCCCAAAAAGCTGCGAATCTCTCCAACTGACATGGGTGTCTCCCACTCTGTAACTGCAGCAACCTTAGATGGATCAATTGCAACTCCATTACCTGACACAACATGTCCAAGGAATGCCACCTCATCCAGCCAAAACTCACATTTGCTGAACTTGGCATACAACTGATGTTCCCTCAATTTCTCCAATACCAAACGCAAATGCACCTCATGCTCTTGCTTATTCTTGGAGAACACCAATATATCATCAATGAAAACAACCACAAATTTATCCAAGAACTCCATAAACACCTTGTTCATCATATTCATGAAGTATGCAGGGGCGTTAGTCAATCCAAATGACATAACAGTATATTCATACAACCCATACCTCGTAGTAAAAGCAGTCTTTGGAATATCTTGTTCACGAATCTTTAATTGATGATAACCAGAATGAAGATCAATCTTAGAAAACATAGTAGCTCCCTCCAACTGGTCAAATAGATCATTTATCATAGGCAAAGGATACTTATTATTAATGGTTACCTCATTCAAAGAACGATAATCAACACACATCCTCAAGGTCCCATCCTTCTTCTCCACAAACAAAACTGGAGCTCCCCAAGGTGATGAACTTGGGCGAATAAATCCTTGTGCCTGCAATTCTCTTATCTGCTTCTTCAATTCCTCCAACTCTTGAGGAGGCATTCTATACGGTCTCTTTGCAATAGGTCCAGTGCCCGGTAATAAATCAATAAGAAACTCAATATCTCTATCTGGTGGCATACCTAGCAACTCCTCTGGAAACAACATCTGGATAATCTCTCACAACTGGCACTTCTTCCAGGTTACCCCCTTAAGAGAGTTCACCTGCACCTGATTATGCTTATACTTACATAAATATTTGATCCTCTTCCCTCCTGGTGCACTGAGAGTAACAGATCGACTGGCACAATCAATACGACCTTTATATAACTGCAACCAATCCATACCCAAAATAACATCCAGACCTTGTGACTTCAATATAATCAAATTCGTAGGAAAATCATGCTTTCCAATAAACAAAGTCAACTGATGGCAACCAACACCTGCTATCATCTCAGCTCCTGGGGAACTCACTCTAATAGGCATACTAAGTGTTTTGGTTGGCAATCCATGTTTATCAACAAATACCCTCGAAATAAATGAATGTGATGCACCAGTATCAAAAAGAACAAGTGCAGGTACTGAATTAATCAAGAACTTACCAATCACTGCATCGGGTTCATTGTAAACCTCCTCCACATTAACATGATTTACATGCCCCTTTTGGAAGGGGTTTGGCTTGCTGGATCCTGAGTTCTTCGCCCCCGGGCAATCTGTGGCATAGTGCCACATAGCCTTACACCTGAAGCACTGCACCTGACTCAAATCCCTTGGCGCACGTGTAACTTGGTGGTTCTGGTTATTGTTCCCTCCATTTCCATTACCATTACCTCTACCATTGCCGTTGTTATTCTTGTGCCCATTATGATGATGGTGGCCATTATGGTTGTGGCCATTCCCTCCATGATGATTATGATCATTACCTCCATGATGATTATGTCCATTACCTCCATGATGATTATGTCCATTACCTCCATTACCATGATATGAAGTGTGTGGTTTCTGCTGTGGTCCTGAATTATACCTGTTATTGTTGTTGTACTTCCTCTCGCGATTGTCTATGGCATGTTGCTTTCCCTCCAACACAATGGCCTTATCAATTAGGTCCTGACAATTCCTAAAAGTGGCCACTGTCAACTGAAGGCTCAAGTCATCATTTAGGCCCTCCAAAAATTTCTCCTACCTAGCTGCATCAGTGTTAACATCATTAGGAGCATAGCGTGCAAGATTATTAAATTCCTCCACATAAGCATTAACTGTGCGACCTCCCTGGCACAAACTGCGAAACTCCTTCTTTTTCAGACTCATAGCACCAGCAGACACATGTGCAGCACGAAAAGCATCCTGAAACTGAGGCCATGTGATAGTAGCAATGGGATAAGTGACCAAGTAATTGTCCCACCAAGTTGCAGCAGGACCCTCCAACAAATGTGAGGCAAACCTCACCCTCTCTGCATCAGTGCATCCAACCGTCTCCAGGTTCCTATTGACTGCACGGAGCCAGTCATCAGCCACAATAGGTTCAGGGGAACTGGAGAACCTCTGAGGATTCAACCTCAAGAACCTGGTAAGCATATCCACAGGTGGCGGTGGCGGCGGATTGTTGTTGTTATTGTTGTTGTTCTGGTTCTGAGTAAGCAACTGGATCAACTGGGCCTGTCCCTCAATAACCTGCTGTATGTATGGTGGTACTCCATTGCCATTATTGTCTCCTCCTGCAGTATTGCGTCTAGTATCACGCCTCGGCGGCATCTGGTGGGCAAGCATAGATGAGTTATAGATATAATAGGGCCAAAAGCTATGTATATATAAATATATTCTACCCATATGCATAATATGATCAAGCCAACAAAACACAACAACGAATAACACCAACAAACAAACAACAAACAATATGGTAATATTATATATATATAGTTGAATAATTTCGACACTAAGCAATTTAACAAACAACTACCAATCAAGAAAACAATCTAGTATCTTCATACCACAAAAGTGGGCATAATCAGATACGCTAACACGATAACGTTGCAATATAAAACAAACATAAATGGTGGTCTCAGCACTAGTTCCTACTTAACTATTCAAGATACCTGAGGGGGTTAACTAATAAATAGTAAGAAGTATAGCTAGTTTATAAAAAAAACTTTCACTCCTATGGCTTTTCTAATCCATTTTCTAGGGTCACATCCTACAGTCAACACACTGCTCTGATACCATCTGTAATGACCAAACCTTGAAGGATTTGAGTCTCTGTGCTTACCGTGCTAGTCCCTGGATCGAACTCGCTAGCACCCACAGTATAGACATCATTTAGGCCCTCCAAAAATTTCTCCTACCTAGCTGCATCAGTGTTAACATCATTAGGAGCATAGCGTGCAAGATTATTAAATTCCTCCACATAAGCATTAACTGTGCGACCTCCCTGGCACAAACTGCGAAACTCCTTCTTTTTCAGACTCATAGCACCAGCAGACACATGTGCAGCACGAAAAGCATCCTGAAACTGAGGCCATGTGATAGTAGCAATGGGATAAGTGACCAAGTAATTGTCCCACCAAGTTGCAGCAGGACCCTCCAACAAATGTGAGGCAAACCTCACCCTCTCTGCATCAGTGCATCCAACCGTCTCCAGGTTCCTATTGACTGCACGGAGCCAGTCATCAGCCACAATAGGTTCAGGGGAACTGGAGAACCTCTGAGGATTCAACCTCAAGAACCTGGTAAGCATATCCACAGGTGGCGGTGGCGGCGGATTGTTGTTGTTATTGTTGTTGTTCTGGTTCTGAGTAAGCAACTGGATCAACTGGGCCTGTCCCTCAATAACCTGCTGTATGTATGGTGGTACTCCATTGCCATTATTGTCTCCTCCTGCAGTATTGCGTCTAGTATCACGCCTCGGCGGCATCTGGTGGGCAAGCATAGATGAGTTATAGATATAATAGGGCCAAAAGCTATGTATATATAAATATATTCCTACCCATATGCATAATATGATCAAGCCAACAAAACACAACAACGAATAACACCAACAAACAAACAACAAACAATATGGTAATATTATATATATATAGTTGAATAATTTCGACACTAAGCAATTTAACAAACAACTACCAATCAAGAAAACAATCTAGTATCTTCATACCACAAAAGTGGGCATAATCAGATACGCTAACACGATAACGTTGCAATATAAAACAAACATAAATGGTGGTCTCAGCACTAGTTCCTACTTAACTATTCAAGATACCTGAGGGGGTTAACTAATAAATAGTAAGAAGTATAGCTAGTTTATAAAAAAAACTTTCACTCCTATGGCTTTTCTAATCCATTTTCTAGGGTCACATCCTACAGTCAACACACTGCTCTGATACCATCTGTAATGACCAAACCTTGAAGGATTTGAGTCTCTGTGCTTACCGTGCTAGTCCCTGGATCGAACTCGCTAGCACCCACAGTATAGATGAATACCAGAATAGCAAGTGCATCATTTATTACATCGTATGATCCAGAATATATAAAATAAAACAATCTGCATAGCCCTTGGCTAGCTTTATTCAACCAAACAGCGGAAAGTAGCAGAAAATAACGATGAGTCCCATCATAGCCCACTGGCGATGCTGAGTGCAGACTCGCGACCCTAACGGTACCTTACTCTTCGTCTAAATATCCTGCAACATGAGACGTTGCAGCCATATAGGTCAATACTTGGAATGTATTGGCAAGTTACATAGGAGTAACAATATAGCAGACCTACATGTATATGCATAGTACAACAAAGGAAGGCTTGAGGGTTTATTTTTGCAGAAAGCTGATTTTATCCTAATAACTACCTAATAGTCAAATTTTTTTTAGTTCTTTTATTACTACAATTAAATACACAAGGTTGAGTTGGCAAAATCAACTCCAACCTACCCTTTATTAAGTTGCCCACAAATATTATTAAGTGTCACATCTGTCAAGATCATCCAACAACTGTAACGGCATAGTGGCTCAAAGTTACCCATAACCGGGGGCACGGCTAATCATGATTAATTTTAATACTCTGCAGAGTTTAGTACGCTTTACCCACTGGACCCAATCCGAAGATTGAGACAAAGTCTTTCAGAAGAGGTTCCCTTAACCACCTGACGGCCACATCCCACCTACATATGCTACATCTGTCGACACAGTCTGGGCAAGGGTTCCAACAACTGATCAACTAAGCCAGAGCCCATATAGCCAGTGGCCGCACATGGAAGCTACTAGTCACTAAGTGTGTCTGATCTTTTTTAGCCTGGGCGGCATTCCACTTAGGGTGCACTCTCATGAGCGCATGGCCTTAGAAAAGGTGCAAGACCCCATGATGCCTTCCCTCAACACCAAGCAATACCACTTCCGCCCAGAGGTGAGTTAAATCCTGAGTTACTACTCAATTTGTTAAATATATATAATCCTCGCATAAACTCAATGAATACACGAACCACCCCCGTCTACAAAGCATAGAAAACTACAACTACCACGATTTGCAAAGACGGGAAGATAGCTCATCAGCATAGCAAAAATAATATAGTATTCCTATACATGCATATATTCATAGTGTGATATAACTACATGCATAGAAAACAATAGGTAAAGGATGATCAACATGTAACTTGCCTTGGTTCTGGTTTAGAAAGTCACACTCGTGACAATAGCTCGCGTCGCACTCCGGACAATCTACACGTTTCACACAATTCAACAAATCAATCACCAGAACACGAAAAGAACCAAAACAAAACCAACAGCAAGAAAAACATTTTAAAAACTCAACAACAGCAGCTTAAAAGAACCTAAAATGCACTATGGTCACAATGCAAAAAGAACCACTCGATTTCGATAAACGGTTTGAAAGTTACGGCCTCCGGAAGATTTATTTCAAATTCGAACGAATTCAAATTTGAACAGTGCAAACATGTGCAAAGTTGGTACTGTGATAAAGAACTGATTTTGGTGAGATCATAGGAAAAAGAATTACCTAATTTGGACATATAGGTTAAAAGATATAGCTAATTGAAGTTAGAGTTGAAATCTGAAAATAAAACAAAAGAAAACAGAAATCCCCTGCACAGTTCACGCGTTACTGTAGCAACTCCTATGCGTGTCCTGTAGCGAAGTGCCACGTGGCAGTGCTTGATTGGTCGGGCGCGTGTGCTCACCCAAAACAGATGAGAACGGCGGCGGCGGTCGGGCGTCGGCGGCGGCGCGTCTCCGGCGGGTCTCTGACGAAGGTGAGGTGACGGGCGGAGGAGGCATGGAGTGGCGGAGGTGGTGGTGGTGCTCAACGGCGGCGGGGCGTCCTCTGCGGGCGGCGATGACGACGTGAACAGCGAATGTGCTCCGGCGGCGGCGGACGAGCTTGTCCCTCCCGCGATGCTGCGTTTTCGGCAACACAAACACGTCAGGCGTGGGCGGTAGGGTTCGTCAAGGGGTTTTGCCCGCATACGGGGTCTCGGGCATGCGCGGGGTCGACCAGGGGCGCGGGTCGATCCAGGCTCGGCTCGGCCTGTACGCGCGCTGTGCGTGCGTCCGACCGGAGGAAGGAGATAGGTGCGGGGCCCGCTGGTCATAGAGAGGGGCGGCGGGTCGGGTTACGAGCGCGGGTCGGGTGCAGCGGCTGGTGCATACCGCTTCGCGGTTGGAGGCGCGGGAGACTAGGCCGCGGCGGTGTGGTGCGGCGGTGCTGGGCCGGCTGGCTGGGCCGCGCAGTGCTGCATTTTTTTTCTTTAACAAAAACTACAGCAGTAAAACTAAAAATAAATAAAATAAAATACACAATATAAATTCTAAATAAAAAATACCTAGACACACAGTCAAAATAGCTCTACAGCTATAAACTACAGGAACACTAGTTCCTCACCTAATGCAATTTTAGAAATAATTTTAATGCAATAGGCCACTCAAATAGCAATAAAACAATCAAATAAAATATTTTGAAGATTGCAAAAATTACCAGAACATATCATATGAACTGGAAATAATATTCTGCACATTATGAACATTTTTAAAATAGGGGAGAAGTCATGTTATCTCCACTCCAAATAAATTGCCTTTTGTTGCATAATGATTTGAATATTCTGAAAAAGCAAATAATGCAATAAAAATATGATATGCATATGAATGATCTATTAACATCCTAATTTAGGAAAATTGGGATGTTACAGGAAATGAGCCCAAGAATAAATGGGCTCTGAGAAGGCCGAAAGATAACATGGGCTGGAAACGGCCCAACAAAATAATGGGCCGTTAATGGGTATAAAGTGATACACTGTTCATTACGGGCCAGTTTCACCATGGGCCGTTAATGGGTGTAAAGTGATACACTGTTCATTACGAGCCATTTTCACCACGGGCCGTTAATAGGCCAAGAGTTACATAGGGCCTCATATGGGCCGAAAGACGTCATGGGCCATACATGGGCCAGAAGTGAAAACGGGTTGGAATCATATTGGATGGCCTAGATGACGCTACTGGGCCTAATTCGGATAGGGCGTAATGGGCCTTGGGTTAGCGGGCTGTAAATGGGCTATATGCGAACAGGCCGTTAACAGGCTTTCCATGGGCCGGCCCGCCACCTTTTGACCAAGTCAAACGGGTCGGCCTTTTCACAAGAATGGGCCTCTATTGGGCGGTGCCATGTGTTGACGTATCATAGGCGCCTTCCGTCCAATGAGTGGTTGACATCTGTCCCAACGATGAGCCGACATGTGTTTCCTCCAGCCAATGATGATTTTACACATGGAAAATCCCCATTGGTCGGGGTTGTTAACGGGTTATCAGATCCAAAACCCGACTCGATAGCTTAACAGCGTTCCGTTATGGTGGATGCCACGTGTCAGTCACCCTTGATGAAAGCACTTCTGTGAGGCGCGATTTATCGTCATGGAAGTGGACACTTCCGTGATGATAATTTTGGTAATGTCATGGAACACTTCTACGACAGCACATGTATGACTATCTTGATTCTTTCATAAATTTGTCATGGATGTACATGCATGACAAAAAAAGCGACCTACAGTGACAAACACGTATCATCACGGAAGTGTATTTTTTTTTGTAGTGCTTTGAAGTTCTTTGTGTTGGTTGAATAGATGAATCCGAGATTGTGTGATGCATATCGTATAATCATACCCACGGATACTTGAGGTGACATTGGAGTATCTAGGTGACATTAGGGTTTTGGTTGATTTGTGACTTAAGGTGTTATTCTAGTATGAACTCTAGGATAGATCGAACGGAAAGAATAGCTTCATGTTATTTTACTACGGACTCTTGAATAGATCGATCAGAAAGGATAACTTTGAGGTGGTTTCGTACCCTGCCATAATCTCTTCATTTGTTCTCCGCTATTAGTGACTTTGGAGTGACTCTTTGTTGCATGTTGAGGGATAGTTATATGATCCAATTATGTTATTATTGTTGAGAGAACTTGCACTAGTGAAAGTATGAACCCTAGGCCTTGTTTCCTAGCATTGCAATGCCGTTTACATTCACTTTTACCACTTGCTACCTTGCTGTTTTTATATTTTCAGATTACAAAAACCTTTATCTACCATCCATATTGCACTTGTATCACCATCTCTTCGCCGAACTAGTACACCTATACAATTTACCATTGTATTGGGTGTGTTGGGGGACACAAGAGACTCTTTGTTATTTGGTTGCAGGGTTGTTTGAGAGAGACCATCTTCATCCTACGCCTCCCACAGATTTATAAACCTTAGGTCATCCACTTGAGGGGAATTTGCTGATGTCCTACAAACCTCTGCACTTGGAGGCCCAACAATGTCTACAAGAAGAAGGTTTTGTAGTAGACATCAGCCCTACGAAGACACTGTGCATGAAGAAGGGGTAGAAGGTACTACCAGAGGCCTCCGGATCGGCAGAGCCAGCCCGAAGCACGCTCTCTCCCCCCTCATTGCTATCGCCCACCACCATCAGGAGCGCAATGGCGAAGTTCTTCTTCGTGACGTTGGGCACGCTCAGCGCGGGCTCAAACTAGGAAGGCGAGCGCACGGCCTTCGCCTTGTCGGTGGCCATCGGCTGCCGGCTTGGGGGAGAGTTTCGGCATATCTGGAGTCTCTTTGGGCGGGAAGGAGAAGGGGATCTGGAGAAAGACGAAGGGAGAGCAATGAAAGCCCTGTGGTGGGCGCCAACCCTTTTTGTTAGGCAAGGACAGTTGTCGAGGCAGCGTGGGAAGCAGAGGCGCCCACGTCCCATCAATCGCCATGCATCGACCGAGGCCGCGGGCGGTTGGGGCCCACGGTGCTCCGCACTTCGAAGCCAAGCTTGAGCATGCCTTGGGCCCGGGGGATATTGTCGGCATTCTGGGAGCGGGGGTACCCAGACTTGCCTGCCTGCGGCCTATGCCATGGCTCCATTAGCGGCCCTGTACGTCCCAGTTCCAGTGACAATGACTTAAGACCCTCGCGAGGGGCCAAGCCCCGCGAGGCGGGCGACATCAAGACCTCCCTGGGAGCGGCCTCACTAGGCTAGCTCTCGAGGAGCGGAGATATCAAGGCAAGGTGCACCTCGCGAGGTTCACATGATGTGAGCCATGACGACCTAGGCCAGGAGGGCGCCAGCGGGCGCAGTGTACCAGTTTCCTCTTTGGTGCTAAGGAGGCAAGCACAGGCGTGGAGTCCCGAGGAATTAAGCAAAGGTTTCCATATTGGTGCAACAAGACAAATACCACCAGGACGGCAGGATAGAGGTCATCATAGAGCCCACTACAACGTCACCACCAGAGCCTTTGCAGGCGAAGACTACTTTTGTCAGGATAGCTTGTACTAGTTGTCTCCCTTCGAATTTGGCCGTTGTGGGATCCCTTCCCGCCTAACATTTGCGAATAGGACCGAGGCCACTATAAATAGGACCTAGCCAGCACCGTAGAGCGGGGGTCCAGATTCAGACCATCCTCCCCCCACCACCAGCTCATCTAGGTCAATAACACCTCACCTCCCGAGGTTGTTCATCCACTGTACTAGTTCATCCTCAGCCCCTCGAGGCAATCCACCACAAAGCTGGAGTAGGGTATTACACCGCAAGGTGGCCCGCACCAGGATAAATCTCTGTGTCTCTCGTTCTTTGATTTCATCGAGCTAGGCCGTGGGATCGTTAGTGAGCGAGCTAGGGAGAGAGTGTTCTTCATGCGCACCCCAGTGTTCGAACCTCTCAAGGGTCTGCGGAGCCCTGAATCCGACAACGGGCTCCACTTCAACCCACTTGGTGAACTTGTCGATGGCGACGTATAGGAAACGGTAGCCGCCTGTGGGACGAGAGAAATAATGTCCAACCCCAAACCGCAAAGGGCTACAAGAGAGGAGCCCTTGCGTCGGCTGGTGGATCTGCTTGGCGTGGAATTGGCAGGCCTCACGGGATTGGGCCAGCTCCTCGGTGTTGCACAACATAGTGGGCCAGTAGAAGCCGCTGCAGAAGACCTTACCAGCGAGAGTGTGTGATGGAGAGTGGTGTCCGCGGTCTCCTCCAATTATGTCAGCAAGTAGTTCGCGCCCTTGCTCCGCTGGGATGCAACACAACACAACTCCATTGGGGCACTGGTGGTAGAGGTCGTTGTCCTTCAAGCAGTAGGGCCCAACCCTGCGTGCTACGCGCTTTGCCTCTGTGTTGTCCTTAGGGAGGGCACCACTCTCCAAGAAGGACTTGATCTCTACAGCTCAACTCTTAGTCTGTAGCTCGAGCGCCATCAGCAGGCGAGCGCCTAAAGATGGGCCGTAGTCTGGTGCACCTGAGGTGGGTGCGTGTGGGTGCTCTTCATGAGGTATCATGATGCTGGCTTTAGGAGGTGTTGTAGATGGCCTCAGGAGCCGCTCCTCGAAGACGCCTGGAGCTTGAGGCTCGCAACAAGAGGCCCACTTGGCGATGTCGTGTGCTTCCTTGTTGTCACCGCGAGGGATGTGTTGGAGCTCCATGCCCAAGAAATGCTTCTTGAGCTTGCGCACTTCCTCGAGGTAGACGGTCATGTCCTCGTCCTTTGGCTTGTAGCTCTTGTTGGAGAAGTTGACGAGGAGCTGCGAATCTCCCTTGATGGTGATGTGTTTGATGCCAAGGGCATTGGCAACCTTGAGGCCGGTGATGAGACCCTCGTACTCGACGATATTGTTGGAGACCTTGTCGTCGTGATTGAAGCGGAGCTGCACAATGATACGTCCATTTTGCATCATGCTTTTATATCAATATTTATTGCATCATGGGCTGTTATTTCACATTATGTCACAATACTTATGGCTATTCTCTCTTATTTTACAAGGTTTACATAAGGAGGGAGAATGCCGGCAGCTGGAATTCTGGGCTGGAAAAGGAGCAAATATTAGAGACATATTCTACACAACTCCAAAAGTCCTAAAACTCCACGGAATGCCTTATAATAAATAATGAAAAATCCTTGCCAAAGATGAAGACCAGGGGGCCCACACCCTTTCCACGAGGGTGGGGGCGCCCCCCCTAGGGCGCGCCCCTACCTCATGGGCCCCCTAGTGGCTCTTCGATGACCATCTTCTCATATATGAAGTCTTTTGTCGAAAAAAATAAGAAGCAACCTTTCGGGACGAAACTCTACAACCATGAGGCGGAACCTTGGCGGATCCAATCTAGAGCTCCGGCAAAGCTGTTCTGCTGGGGAAACTTCCCACCCGGAGGGGGAAATCATCGCCATCGTCATCACCAACGCTCATCTCATCGGGAGAGGGAAATCTCCATCAACATCTTCATCAGCACCATCTCATCTCAAAACCCTAGTTCATCTCTTGTATCCAATTCTTGTCTCCAAGTCCGGGATTGGTGCTAGTAGGTTTCTAGTAGTGTTAATTACTCCTTGTAGTTGATGCTAGTTGGTTTAATTGGTAGAAGATCATATGTTCAGATTCTTTATGCATATTATTACCCCTCTGATTATGAACATGAATATGCTTTGTGAGTAGTTATGTTTGTTCCTGAGGACAAGGGAGAAGTCTTGATATTAGTAGTCATGTGAATTTGGTATTCGTTCGATATTTTGATGAGATGTATGTTGTCTAGCCTCTAGTGGTGTTATGTGAACGTTGACTACATAACACTTCACCATTATTTGGGCCTAGAGGAAGGCATTGGGAAGTAATAAGTAGATGATGGGTTGCTAGAGTGACAGAAGCTTAAACCCTAGTTTATGCGTGGCTTCGTAAGGGGCTGATTTGGATCCATATGTTTCATGCTATGGTTAGGTTTACCTTAATACTTTTGTTGTAGTTGCGCATGCTTGCAATAGAGGTTAATCATAAGTGGGATGCTTGTTCAAGTAAGAACAGCACCCAAGCACCGGTCCACCCACATGTCAAATTATCAAAGTACCGAACGCGAATCATATGAACGTGATGAAAACTAGCTTGACGATATTCCCATGTGTCCTCGGGAGTGCTTTTCCTTATATAAGAGTTTGTCCAGGATTGTCCTTTGCTACAAAAAGGGTTGGGCCACCTTGCTGCACTTTATTTACTTTTTTTACTTGTTGCTCGTTACAAGTTATCTCATCACAAAACTATCTGTTACCACTTATTTCAGTACTTGCAGAGAATACCTTGCTGAAAACCGCTTATCATTTCCTTCTGCTCCTCGTTGGGTTCGACACTCTTACTTATCGAAAGGACTACGATAGATCCCCGATACTTGTGGGTCATCAAGACTCTTTTCTGGCGCCATTGCCGGGGAGTGAAGCGCCTTTGGTAGGTGGAATTTGGTAAGGAAAAATTTATATAGTGTGCTAAAATTTACTGTCACTTGTTACTATGGAAAGTAATCCTCTGAGGGGCTTGTTCGGGGTATCTTCACCCCGACCAGTAGAGCAAAGAGTTGCTCCTCAACCTACTGAACCTATTGAAAATGAAATTCCTTATGAGTATCCTTCAGGTATGATAGAAAAACTGCTAGCTAATCCTTTTACAGGAGATGGAACAAAGCATCCTGATGAACACCAAATATATGTGGATGGAGTTTGTGGATTATTTAAGCTTGCAGGTATACTCGGTGATGTTGCTAAGAAGAAGGTCTTCCCTTTATCTTTGAAGGGAGACACATTGATATGGTATTGGAATTTCATCAAAAGTATCACCCTATGCATCTTGTTCATCGTGATCGCAATTGTATATATAATTTTTGGCCTCGCGAAGGAGAAAGCATCGCTCAAGCTTGGGGGAGGCTTAAATCAATGTTATACTCATGCCCCAATTATGAGCTCTCAAGAGAAATGATTATTCAAAATTTTTATGCTCGGCTTTCTGAAAATAATTGCACCATGCTCGATACTTCTTGTGCTGGCTCTTTTATGATGAAGACTATTGGATTTAGATGGGATTTATTGGATAGAATTAAACGCAACTCTGAAGATTGGGATCTCGACAAAGGTAAGGAGTCAGGTATGACACCTAAGTTTTATTGTGTTAAATCTTTTATGGATACCGATATTTTCCGTAAGTTTAGCACTAAATATGGACTTGACTCTGAGATAGTAGCTTCTTTCTGTGAATCTTTTGCTACTTATGTTGATCTCCCTAAGGAGAAGTGGTTTAAATATCATCCTCCCATAGAACTAAAAGTAGCTGCACCTATTAAAGTTGAAGAAAAGACTGTCACTTATAATGATCCTATTGTTCCTACTTGTTATGTTGAGAAACCACCTTTCCCTATTAGGATAAAGGATCATGCTAAAGCTTCAACTATGGTTCGTAAAAGCAATATTAAAACATATACACCTCCTAAGCAAGTTAAAGTTGAACCTAATATTGCTATTGTTAAAGATCTCTTGCCTGATAATATAGATGGGCATGTTATTTACTTCTGTAATGAAACTGCTAGAATTGCTAAACCCAGTGATACAGATAAACCTAGACATGTGGTAGGCATGCCTGTTATTTCTGTTAAAATAGGAGATCATTGTTATCATGGCTTATGTGATATGGGTGCTAGTGCTAGTGCAATACCTATTGACTTATACAAAGAAATTATGCATGACATTGCACCTGTTGAGTTAGAAGCAATTGATGTTACTATTAAACTTGCTAATAGAGATACTATTTCACCAATGGGAATTGTTAGAGATGTTGAAGTCTTGTGTGGGAAAACTAAATATCCTGCTGATTTTCTTGTTCTTGGTTCCCCACAAGATAGCTTTTGTCCCATTATATTTGGTAGACCCTTCTTAAATACTGTTAATGCTACCATAGATTGCACAAGGGATGTTGTTACTGTCGGCTTAGATGATATGACTCATGAATTTAATTTCTCTAAATTTAGTAAACAACACCGTGAAGAAGAATTGCCTAGTAAGGATGAAATTATCGGTCTTGCTTCTATTGTCGTACCTCCTAGTGATCCTTTAGAACAATATTTGCTAGACCATGAGAATGATATGTTTATGAATGAAAGAAGGGAAATAGATGAAGTATTCTTTAAACAGGAACCTATGCTGAAACACAATTTGCCTGTTGAAATCCTAGGGGATCCTCCTCCACCTAAGGGTGATCCCGTGTTTGAGCTTAAACTGTTTCCTGAAAATCTTAAATATGCTTATCTTGATGAAAAGAAAATATATCATGTTATTATTAGTGCTAACCTTTCAGAGCATGAAGAAGAAAGATTATTGAAAATTATGAAGAAGCACTGTGCTGCTATTGGATATACTCTTAATGATCTTAAGGGCATTAGTCCCACTCTATGTCAACATAAAATAAATTTGGAAGCAGATGCCAAACCAGTTCGTGATCCTCAACGACGTTTGAATCCTAAAATGAAATAAGTGGTAAGAAAAGAAATACTAAAGCTTCTGGAGGCATGTATAATTTATCCCGTTGCTGATTGTCAGTGGGTAAGTCCTGTTCATTGTGTCCCTAAGAAGGGATGTATTACTATTGTTCCTAATGATAAAGATGAATTGATTCCACAAAGAATTATTACAGGTTATAGGATGGTAATTGATTTCCGCAAATTAAATAAGGCTACTAAGAAAGATCATTACCCCTTACCTTTTATCGATCAAATGCTAGAAACATCATGCAAACATACACATTACTGCTTTCTAGATGATTATTCTGGTTTCTCTCAAATACCTATGTCGGCAAAAGATCAATCAAAGACTACTTTTACATGCCCTTTTGGTACTTTTGCTTATAGAAGTATGCCTTTTGGTTTATGTAATGCACCTGCTACCTTTCAAAGATGCATGATGGCTATATTCTCTGACTTTTGTGAAAAGATTTGTGAGGTTTTCATGGACGGCTTTTCTGTCTATGGATCCTCTTTTGATGATTGCTTGAGCAATCTTGATCGAGTTTTGCAGAGATGTGAAGAAACTAATCTTGTCTTGAATTGGGAAAAGTGCCACTTTACGGTTAATGAAGGTATTGTCTTGGGGCATAAAGTTTCTGAAAGAGGTATTGAAGTCGATAAAGCCAAGGTTGATGCTATTGAAAAGATGCCATGTCCCAAGGACATCGAAGGTATAAGAAGTTTCCTTGGTCACGCTGGATTTTATAGGAGGTTCATTAAGGACTTCTCAAAAATTTCTCGGCCTCTAACTAATTTATTACAAAAAGATATACCATTTTTTCTTTGATGATGATTGTGTAGAAGCATTTGAAATACTTAAGAAAGCATTAGTCTCTGCACCTGTTGTTCAGCCACCTGATTGGAATTTACCCTTTGAAATTATGTGTGATGCTAGCGATTATGCCGTAGGTGCTGTTCTAGGGAAAGAGTTGATAAGAAATTAAATGTTATCCATTATGCTAGTAAGACTCTAGACAATGCTCAAAGAAATTATGCTACTACTGAAAAAGAACTTTTAGCAGTTGTATTCGCTTGTGATAAGTTCAGACCTTATATTGTTGATTCTAAAGTAACTATCCACACTAATCATGCTGCTATTAAATATCTAATGGAGAAGAAAGATGCTAAACCTAGACTTATTAGATGGGTTCTCTTGCTACAAGAATTTGATTTGCATATTGTTGATAGAAAAGGAGCTGAGAACCCCGTTGTAGACAACTTATCTAGGTTAGAGAATGTTCTTGATGACCCACTACCTATTGATGATAGTTTCCCTCATGAACAATTAAATGTCATAAGTACTTCTCGTAGTACCCCTTGATATACTGATTATGCTAATTACATAGTTGCTAAATTTATACCACCTAGCTTCACATACCAACAAAAGAAAAAGTTCTTCTATGATTTGAGACATTACTTTTGGGATGACCCACATCTTTATAAAGAAGGAGTAGATGGTTTTATTAGACATTGTGTACCTGAGCATGAACAGGAACAGATCCTACGCAAGTGCCACTCCGAAACTTATGGAGGACACCACGCGGGAGATTGAACTGCACATAAGGTATTGCAATCTGGTTTTTATTGGCCTACTCTCTTCAAGGATTCCCGTAAGTTTGTCCTATCTTGTGATGAATGTCAAAGAATTGGTAATATTAGTAGACGTCAAGAAATGCCTATGAATTATTCACTTGTTATTGAACCATTTGATGTTTGGGGCTTTGATTATATGGGACCTTTTCCTGCCTCTAATGGATATACACATATTTTAGTTGTTGTTGATTACGTTACTAAGTGGGTAGAAGCTATTCCAGCTAGTAGTGCTGATCATAACACTTCTATTAAAATGCTTAAAGAAGTTATTTTTCTGAGGTTTGGAGTCCCTAGATATTTAATGACTGATGGTGGTTCACATTTTATTCATGGTGCTTTCCGTAAAATGCTTGCTAAATATGATGTCAATCATAGAATTGCATCTCCGTATCACCCACAGTCTAGTGGTCAAGTAGAATTGAGTAATAGAGAAATTAAATTAATTTTGCAAAAGACTGTCAATAGGTCTAGAAAGAATTGGTCCAAGAAACTTGATGATGCATTATGGGCCTATAGAACTGCATATAAAAATCCTATGGGTATGTCTCCGTATAAAATGGTATATGGAAAAGCATGTCACTTACCTCTCGAACTAGAACATAAGGCATATTGGGCTATTAAAGAGCTCAATTATGATTTTCAAACTTGCCGGTGAAAAGAGGTTATTTGATATTAGCTCTCTTGATGAATGGAGAACCCAAGCTTATGAAAATGCCAAGTTGTTTAAAGAAAAGGTTAAAAGATGTTATGACAAAAGGATACAAAAGCGTGAGTTTAATGTAGGTGATTATGTATTGCTATACAACTCTCGTTTAAGATTTTTTGCAGAAAAACTTCTCTCTAAATGGGAAGGTCCCTATGTTATCGAGGAGGTCTATCGTTCCGGTGCCATAAAAATCAACAACTTCGAAGGCACAAATTCGAAGGTGGTAAACAGTGAAAGAATGAAACATTATATCTCAGGTAATCCCATAAATGTTGAAACCAATATTATTGAAACCGTAACCTCGGAGGAATACATAAGGGACACTTTCCAGAACGTTTCAGACTTCGAAAAGGAATAGGTATGTGGTACGGTAAGTAAACCGACTCCAAAACAATTTTTAAGGCAATATTTCTCTGTTTTGGAATATTTAAAAATAGAAAATTAAGTAGCAGTCCGGGAAGGACACGAGGGCCCCACGAGGGTGGAGGGCGCGCCCTACCCCCCTGGGCGCCCCCCCTACCTCGTGAGCTCCTCGTGTGCCCTCCGGACTCCTTTTTCGTACACGACATGTATTTTGGTCGGTAAAAATTCACTATATATTCTCCCGAAGGTTTTGACTCCCGTATCACACAAATTTTCTCTTTTATTGTTTCGAGCTATTTTTCTGAGAGATCTAGATTAGCATGACGTCCCCAAGTGCTTCCAAGGACAAGTTCTTCGAGAAGGTCATCAACCCTTACCTCGCGGAGGTGCTGCGACACCCTCAAACCATTGAGATGCATGATGGGTTGCTGCACATCTGCGATGCTGAGGGACCAAAGGGAACCGGAAGCGTGGAGACGAGGCTCAAAGCAATGGAGCAACAAGTTTTCAAGTGCCAAGGGATGGTGGAGCGTGGAATCAATGCTAGCCGCACGATGCTCGCGGAGTTCACTGACAACTACAAGTCGGATGCCAAGAACACCGAGGAGGCCATCTTCAAGCTACATGAGAAGATCGAGCACCTCCAAGCCCAAATCTATGACCTGCAAAACCAAAACTGTGAGTATGAATATAGATTCAAAAGAATGAGTTTGGCTGCAGATTCGAGGATTCCGGAGACTCGATCATCCTTCTATGATGGTGAACCTATGCCTTGGAAGATGGATGACAAGCCCGCATCATCAACAACACCTCCACCCTCTTCACCAACCAAGGAGATATAGTCACATGGGTATGGGCACTCCCCTTGGCAACTGCCAAGCTTGGGGGAGGTGCCCCGGTATCGTATCACAATCACAACTCTTATCTTTACCATTTTCCTTAGTTCGATCCTATTAGTAGTATTTTGATTTAGTAGAATAAAGTTTATGGCATGATCTAGTTTTAAGTTTTGCTTTATGATCTCTCTATGTAATCGAGTCCGTGAGCTATATAATAAAGATTAGTGTTGAGTCAAGGGCTTGATTTCCTTGCTATGATCTTGGGTGAATAAAATAAAAGAGAAAAAGAATAAGAAGAAACAAAAGTTCATATTGATCTTATTGATAATAATGACTTCACATAGAAAGAGTGTGATGATTAAAAGTTGTTGGGAGTTGGCAGACATAGCTTTGGTCATCATTGCAATTAATAGGAAGTAATAAGGAAAGAGAGGTTTCACATATAAATATACTATTATTGGCATCTTTTATGATTGGGAGCACCATCAAAATATGACATGCTAAAGAGTTGATGTTGGACATGGAAGACAACGTAATGGGTTATGTTTTCTTATATCTGAGATAAAGTATGTTGTCATGGATCATCCAACATGTTGAGCTTGCCTTTCCCCCTCATGCTAGCCAAATTCTCAGCACCAAGTAGAGATACTACTTGTGCTTCCAAATACCCTTAAACCAGTTTTGCCATGAGAGTCCACCATATCTACCTATGGATTGAGTAAGATCCTTCAAGTAAGTTGTCATCGGTGCAAAGCAATAAAAATTGCTCTAAATATGTATGATTAGTGTGGGAGAAATAAGCTTTATACGATCTTGTGATGTGGAAGTAATAAAAGCGATGGATTGCATAATAAAGGTTCATATCACAAGGGGCAATATAAAGTGACGTTCTTTTGCATTAATATTTTGTGCATCCAACCATAAAAGCGCATGGCAACCTCTGCTTCCCTCTGCGAAGGGCCTATCTTTTATTATTATCTTCTACCTTATGCAAGTGCCATGGTGATCTTCACCTCTCCCTTTTTCATTTTATCCTTTGGCAAGCCCAGCATGTTGGAAAGAACCTGATATACATATCTAATTGGATGTAGGGGGGCATGAGTTATTATTGTTGACATTACCCTCGAGGTAACAGGTTGTGGGGCGAAACTATAAGCCCCTATATTTCTCTGTGTCAGATTAAAACTCCGTAACCACAAGTATTGCGCGAGTGTTAGCAATTATGAAGGACTAGATGATAGTTGAGTATGTGGACTTGCTTTTTAGCTCTAACATAGACTCTTTCTGATGTTATGATAAATTGCAATTGCTTCAATGACTGAGGTTATAGTTTGTTGGTTCTCAATAAGGTTTCTGATTCATACTTTTGCATTGTGAATAGATCATCACTTGAACATAAGTAATCATATGACAATATCTATGTATGTTGCTGTTATGAGAATAATCATGATGCCCTCATATCCGTATTTTATTTTTATCGACGCCTCTACCTCTAAACATGGGGACATATTTATTGTTATCGGCTTTCGCTTGAGGACAAGCGAGGTCTAAGCTTGGGGGAGTTGATACGTCCATTTTGCATCATGCTTTTATATCGATATTTATTGCATTATGGGTTGTTATTTCACATTATGTCACAATACTTATGGCTATGCTCTCTTATTTTGCAAGGTTTACATAAGGAGGGAGAATGCCGGCAGCTGGAATTCTGGGCTAGAAAAGGAGCAAATATTAGAGACCTATCTGCACAACTGCAAAAGTCCTAAAACTCCACGGAATGCCTTATAATACATAATGAAAAATCCATGCCAAAGATGAAGACCAGGGGGCCCACACCCTTTCCATGAGGGTGGGGGGCGCCCCCCCTAGGGCGCGCCCCCTACCTCGTGGGCCCCCTGGTGGCTCTCCGATGACCATCTTCTCATATATGAAGTCTTTCATCGAGAAAAAAATAAGAAGCAACCTTTCGGGACGAAACTCCGCCGCCACGAGGCGGAACCTTGGCGGATCCAATCTAGAGCTCCGGCAGAGCTGTTCTGCTAGGGAAACTTCCCTCCTAGAGGGGGAAATCATCACCATCGTCATCACCAACGCTCCTTTCATCGGGAGAGGGCAATCTCCATCAACATCTTCATCAGCACCATCTCATCTCAAAACCCTAGTTCATCTCTTGTATCCAATTCTTGTCTCCAAGTCCGGGATTGGTGCTAGTAGGTTGCTAGTAGTGTTAATTACTCCTTGTAGTTGATGCTAGTTGGTTTAATTGGTGGAAGATCATATGTTCAGATCCTTTATGCATATTATTACCCCTCTGATTATGAACATGAATATGCTTTGTGAGTGGTTACGTTTGTTCCTGAGGACAAGGGAGAAGTCTTGTTATTAGTAGTCATGTGAATTTGGTATTCGTTCGATATTTTGATGAGATGTATGTTGTCTAGCCTCTAGTGGTGTTATGTGAACGTCAACTACATAACACTTCACCATTATTTGGGCCTAGAGGAAGGCATTGGGAAGTAATAAGTAGATCATGGGTTGCTAGAGTGACAGAAGCTCAAACCCTAGTTTATGCGTTGCTTCGTAAGGGGCTGATTTGGATCCATATGTTTCATGCTATGGTTAGGTTTACCTTAATACTTTTGTTGTAGTTGCGGATGCTTGCAATAGAGGTTAATCATAAATTTGATGCTTGTTCAAGTAAGAACAACACCCAAGCACCGGTCCACCCACATGTCAAATTATCAAAGTACCGAACGCGAATCATATGAACATGATGAAAACTAGCTTGACGATATTCCCATGTGTCCTCGAGAGCGCTTTTCCTTATATAAGAGTTTGTCCAGGCTTGTCCTTTGCTACAAAAAGGGATTAGGCCACCTTGCTGCACTTTATTTACTTTTGTTACTTGTTGCTCGTTACAAGTTATCTCATCACAAAACTATCTGTTACCACTTATTTTAGTACTTGCAGAGAATACCTTGCTGAAAACCGCTTATCATTTCCTTCTGCTCCTCGTTGGGTTCGACACTCTTACTTATTGAAAGGACTATGATAGATCCCCTATACTTGTGGGTCATCACACAACATAGTACAGCTTGTCCCTTGTGGGCGAAGTGAGCATGACGCCAGCCCCCGCGCCCTGCGTGAGAATGCGTCGTCGAAGTTCATGGTCCATCCTGAGGGAACACCCCCCAGGCAGCATGGATTCTTCCTCGCGAGGCTCCTCTTGGTGTGGGTCTGTCCATTCTGCCACAAAGTTAGCTAGGGCCGCGCCCTTGATCATCCTTGTAGTGAGGAACTCCAGCTTGAAAGGCTGCAACTCGATGTTCGATTTGGCAATGCGGTCGGTGGCATTGGGGCTGCATAGTACTTGCTCAGCGAGAACGACATGATCACCTTGATGGGGTGGCCTTGGAAGTAGTGGCATAGCTTCCTGGAGGCGAGGAGGAGCGAGAGGAGAAGCTTCTGCTACATGGGTAGTGCTTGCAAGTGTCTTGCAGCACCGTGCTGACAAAATAGACGGGGTGCTCGATGAGGCGTGTTGTAACAGGAGGTGTGGCTTATGCCTTGGGAGGCCCGTTAGACGGCTCACCAGGGGCCTCCGGGGGGCGGGGCCTCGACAGGCACTGAGGTGGCTTTTGGCAGGCTCAGGAGCGACCTCAGCAGGGGCCTCCGGAAGGGGGCCCCTCGTTAGGAGCCAGAGCGGGTGCAGGAGCCTTCTTCCTGACGTGGGTTTGCTCTTCTCGTTCCGCAACTAGGGTTGCGCTGACCGTCTATGGGTGGCCGCCAAGTACAGGAGCAGAGGCTCGCGAGGGTGTGGGACAACCATGATGGGAGGGCTCGTGAGGTACTTCTTGAGGCCCTCAAAGGCCGCATTAGCCCGAGGAGTCCACTTGAAGGGGCCCGACCTATTCATGAGCTTGAAGAAGGGAAGGGCCTTTTCGCCAAACTTGGAGATTAAACGCCGAAGCGATGCCATGCATCCTGCCAAGCGCTGCATTTCCTTGAGGTTTCGAGGAGGGCGCATCTCCTCAAAGGCCTTGATCTTCTCAGGGTTTGCCTCGATGCCGCGGTGGGAGACCAGGAAGCCAAGTAGCTTTCCTGAGGGGACTCCGAAGACACACTTGGCAGGGTTGAGCTTGAGGTTGATCTTGCACAGGTTGGCGAACGTTTCCTCAAGGTCTGCGATGAGTGAGCTTGCATCGCGAGTCTTGACGATGATGTCATCGACATAGGCTTCTGCATTTCTTCCCATCTGGGGCCCCAGGCCGATGTGCATCAGCCTCATGAAGGTGACTCCCGCACTCTTTAGGCTGAAGGGCATGCATATGTAGCAGAACACGCCGCGGGGGGTGATAAAGGCGGTCTTCTCCTCATCCCACTTTGCCATCTTAATCTGGTGATAGCCTAAGAAGGCGTCTAGGAAGCATAGCAAATCACACCTAGTAGCGGAGTCCATGATCTGTTCGATCCATGGGAGGGAAAAGGGGTCCTTGAGACATGCCTTGTTGAGGTTGGTGAAGTTGACACACATGTGCTTGCTGCCATTTGCCTTGGGACGATGACAAGGTTTGCGATCCACTCGGGGTGGAGCACTTCACAGATGAACCCCGCCTCTTGAAGCTTCTCGATCTCCTGGACGATGAACTCTTGCTTGTGCCTGGTGCCATACCTTTTGCTTCATAGGTCGTGTGTTGGGGCACACGGCTAAGTGGTGCTCGATCACCTCCCTCGGTACACTGGACATGTCTGATGTTGTCCAAGCGAACATCTCAGCATTTTCCTGGATGAAGGTGACGATCTTGCTTTCTTATTTGGGGGAGAGGCTGGCCCCGATGGTGAGGGAGGGTCTAGAGTTGTTGCCGTCCAGCGACACCTTCTTCGTCTCCACGCGGATTTGTGAGAACTGTGGCTTCTTCGCGTGGGAAGACTCGGCAGGCCCCGTCTCGTCTTCGTCTACGGGATACGCGGTGGTGGCGGCCTTGTAAGCGTTCTCAAGGGTGCGCTTCGGGTGCTGCTCGTCGTAGCAGATGGTGATGGTCCCACTGCAGCCTGACATCTTGACGGTGTTGTAGGTGTGGTGGGTCACTGCCATGAACTTGGTGAGCGCAGGGTAGCCTATGATGGTGATGTAGGGCAAGCCAATGTGCGCCACGTCGAAGTCGATGAGATCAGTGTTATAGTTCTTGCGGGAACTGAAGGTGATGGGAAGGCGCACTTGCCCCAGGGGTACCGTGGAGCCATCAGGCATGCCCGAGAAGGGCCTCATGGGCATCAGGCGCTCGTAGGGCACTTGGAGCTGCCCAAAGGTCTCCATCGAGATCACGTTGAGGCTTGTGCCGCCATCCATGAGTGTCTTGGTAACTGCAACATTGTTGATGGTGGGTATGCACAACAGACGAATGGTGACCACGGACTTGGTAGACTTAGGGTGGTCGGTGTGGTCGAAAGAGATCGCGTATTGTGACCACTTGAGGGGCCTGGAGTCCGCGGGCTCCGTGAGGGTTACGTTCACCTCGCGAGAGAATTGCTTGAAGTGGCGGTTGGATGGGGGAGCTTGAGCCCCACCAAGGATGCAAGCCACCCGCGCGAGGCTCCTGATAGCCCCCGGCGTCTTCCTCGAGCAGGTTGTCATTGTTCCTGTTGGGGCGCGGGAGGGCCGCGTTGGCCTCCTGAGGGTTGGCCTGCCGAGGCTGGTTCTGCCAACCCTCGCGAGAATTGTTGTTGTTGTGTTGTCACGATCCTTCCAGCGTCCACCCTTGCGGTTGCCGCCGCGGCCTAAGCCACGCTTGTTGCGGTCGCCGCGCTTCTATTGCTGCTCGTCGCGAAGTAGCTTGAGCTTGTGGCAGTCTTCAGTGGCATGGGAATGCATGTTGTGGTAGGCGAATAAGGGGCGCCCGTTCTTCTTGGCCTCGTTGTGGTCGCAGCAGCGCTTCCGCTCAGGCTCTGCAACAAGCACGACAAGGCCCTTGCGCTTGGTGTCCCTGGCCTTAGGCTTGGCGGAGTCAAGCTCTGCGTCAGGGTCATTGTGGGCGAAGAGACAACCCTCCTCTGCCTTGGCGCACTTGTCAGCGAGGTCAAAGATCTCAACCATGCTATCAAGCTCGTCATTGATGGCGAGTTTCTCGCGCATCCTGACGTCTGTGACGCCTGAAGAACGTAGCGATAACCACGGGTGGGATCTTGTTGTGTTCTTGGCTGAAGCGTTGGATGTGCTTATGGAGGGTCTCCTCAGTGCGCTGGCGGACGACGCACAGGGCATTGAGCGTGAGGGGCGGTCGGACGTGCCCTTGAAGTTGGAGATGAACTGCCAGCACAACTCCGCCCACGAGGAGATGGAGGCCTCAGGAAGATTCATCAACCACGTGCGGGGGCATCCTTGAGGGCCATGGGGAACCAGTTCGCCATAAAACGATCGTCACCCTCCGCGGCATGGATGCTCATGGTGTAAAGCTCCAGGAACTCCATGGGGTTGGTGCTACCATCGTATTGGGGCGGCAGCTCTGGCTTGAACTTCATGGGCCACACCACGCGGCGCAATTCACCCTTGAGGGCCAGGTGGACCCCGTTGTAGGAAACGATACCACCAGCGAGGGTGGCGCTGTTCTGGTGGCCGGTCCCGGCGACGTCCTCGATGGTGTGGTTCTGGCGGTCGCGCTGCTTCTCCAGGAGCACACGTGCATCAGCGGCGCACGCTGACCGGTCTGGTAGCTGGCATCACCATCGTGCGATGGGGACAAGCCGTGGGAGGGCTCCTGTGCGAGCACACCATGCGGCGCTCCGCGCCGTGGTTGCCCTCAGGAGGTGGAGGGAGCGCATCGTGCCCCGCCCGCGTGTTGCGCCACTGCGGAGGCGGTAGGAAGTGAGAAGGCGCCGGGGCGTCGCCGGCGACGTGCGGCGACGTTGATGAGCTCGGTGATGCGGGAGAGCAAGGCGTCGTAGCCGTCCTCATTGGGGCGGTAGCATAACAGCTCTTGCACCATGAGGAGCGCTGCCTGCGGAGCCGGCGGATCGCGGTGGGTAAGCGAAGACGCCGTGGTCGTGCGAGCCGGCGGTGGTTGCTGCTGATGCTGTTGTTGGTTCTGCCCGACCGAAGGGTGCTCGTAGGAGGCCTCCGCCTTCAACTCCGCGTCCATGGTGGTTGCGCGAGCTCGGCGGCTGCGGGTGTCGCCGATGGCCTCCGTCTAGACGCGGTTGGCCCTGCGCAGGGCACGCTGGTGTCGCGCGCTAGCCATGGTGGTGTTGAAGCTCGAGGTGCAAAGATCAAGCCCCCTTCCTGGCGCGTGAAATGTTAGGGGATTGATTCTGAGCCACGGGAAATCCTCCAAAACTTTGGTTCGAGCTCTGGGGCTTCATTCATGTCTACGAGGCTACGAGCTAGGCTCGACAAGGACATAGCAAGCTACCCAGGTTCGGGCCATCGTACGGTGTAAAACCCTACTCCTGCTTGGTGGGATTGCTTGTGGATAGTGCTCTTGGAGCTACAAGGTGAGCAAGAGCACTTGGGGTCTACAATGGTGCAAGAAGCCAATCCCCTGCTATGATGGCCACACTGCCCCCTTTTATAGGTGCCTTGGACCTCTTCCCCAAAAATATGAGTGGGAAAGGGCTACCACAGGGCAGCAATTTTGAAAGGGGATAGGAACCATCGCCTATACTGACAAAAGGCGGTCTTCACCTACTAAAGTGTTATCCATGACGCGCAGGCGGCTCCATAATGATCTCCGTCCTGACGCGCTATCATCTTGGTCTTCTTTCACCAAAGGGGAAACCTTTGGGACTCGCTTTGGGGGCAGGTAGCGCAGCTTCTCCCTTAGCATGAAAGGGGAAACTGCCCGGCTGCATAGGTCGGCGCCTACCACGACGACGTCACCCATGTGATGGGCACGCGACCCACAGTGAGTGTGCTCCTTGGGAGGCCTCGCAGGATGGCGCCTCGCGAGGGGGGCCTCGCGGGGTCACTTGTTGTGTGGGCGGTCTTGATGAAGTCCTTCGTAGAGGAAGCCCCTCGTGGGGCAAAACCCTCGCGAGGTTGCTGGCTTCGTGGCGCGCGTCGGTGCGTCGCCTACTAAGTTAGGCCAAGGGGCCCTGCCTGGGCCGTAGGCAGATGGCCCATGGTATCTCGGTTCCCACTGAGTCAACCCCCGCCATTGGCACGCTCGACCCCATTTCTACAAGATCGAAGACACTGGCGGGCAATTTCCACCACCCGCCACTATTATAGTTCTATCTGAAGGAAATATGCCCTAGAGGCAATAATAAAGTTATTATTTTATTTCCTTATATCATGATAAATGTTTATTATTCATGCTAGAATTGTATTATCCGGAAACATAATACTTGTGTGAATACATAGACAAACTAAACGTCACAAGTGTGCCTCTACTAGACTAGATCGTTAATCAAAGATGGTTATGTTTCCTAACCATAGACATGTGTTGTCATTTGATTAACAGGATCACATCATTAGGAGAATGATGTGATTGACATGACCCATTCCATTAGCTTAGCACCCGATCGTTTAGTATGTTGCTATTGCTTTCTTCATGACTTATACATGTTCCTATGACTATGAGATTATGCAACTCCCGTTTGTCGGAGGAACACTTTGTGTGCTACCAAACGTCACAACGTAACTGGGTGATTATAAAGGAGCTCTACAGGTGTCTCCAAAGGTACATGTTGGGTTGGCGTATTTCAAGATTAGGATTTGTCACTCCGATTGTCGGAGAGGTTCCCTGGGCCCTCTCGGTAATGCACATCACATAAGCCTTGCAAGCATTACAACTAATGAGTTAGTTGAGAGATGATGTATTACGAAACGAGTAAAGAGACTTGCCGGTAACGAGATTGAACTAGGTATTGAGATACCGACGATCGAATCTCGGGCAAGTAACATACCGATGACAAAGGGAACAACGTATGTTGTTATGTGGTCTGACCGATAAAGATCTTCGTAGAATATGTAGGAGCCAATATGAGCATCCAGGTTCCGCTATTGGTTATTGACCGGAGACATGTCTCGGTCATGTCTACATTGTTCTCGAACCCGTAGGGTCCGCACGCTTAACGTTACGATGACAGTTTCATTATGAGTTTATATATATTGATGTACCGAAGTTTGTTCGGAGTCCCGGATGTGATCACGGACATGACGAGGAGTCTCGAAATGGTCGAGACATAAAGATTGATATATTGGAAGCCTATGTTTGGACATCGGAAGTGTTCCGAGTGAAATCGGCATTTTACCGGAGTACCGGGAGGTTACCGGAACCCCCCGGTAACCTAATGGGCCTTAATGGGCCTAGTGGAGGAAGAGGAGAGGAGGCCTAGGGGCTGCCGCCCCCCCAAGTCCGAATTGGACAAGGAGGGGGGGCGCCCCCCCCCTTCCTTTCTTCCCTCTCCTCCTTCCCCCCAAGTCCTAATCCAACTAGGGAAAGTGGGGAGTCCTACTCCTATCCTGCGCGCCTCCTCCTAGGGCCGGCCGCACCCCCCCCCCCTTGCTCCTTTATATACGGGGGCAAGGGGGCACCTCTAAACACACAAGTTGATCCTCGTGATCGTTTTCTTAGCCGTGTGCGGTGCCCCCTTCCACCATACTCCTCGATAATATTGTAGCGGTGCTTAGGCGAAGCCCTGCGACGGTAGAACATCAAGATCGTCACCACGCCATCGTGCTGACGGAACTCTTCCCCGACACTTTGCTGGATCGGAGTCCGGGGATCGTCATCGAGCTGAACGTGTGCAGAACTCGGAGGTGCCATATGTTCGGTACTTAGATCGGTCGGATCGGGAAGACGTACGACTACTTCCTCTACGTTGTGTCAACACTTCCGTTGCCGGTCTACGAGGGTACGTAGACAACACTCTCCCCTCTCGTTGCTATGCGTCACCATGATCTTGCGTGTGCGTAGGAATTTTTTTGAAATTACTACGTTCCCCAACAGTGGCATCCAAGCCAGGTTTTATGTGTTGATGTTATATGCACGAGTAGAACACAAGTGAGTTGTGGGCGATATAAGTCATACTGCTTACCAGCATGTCATACTTTGGTTTGGCGGTATTGTTGGATGAAGTGGCCCAGACCGACATTACGCGTACGCTTACGCGAGACTGGTTCTATCGACGTGCTTTGCACACAGGTGGCTGGCGGGTGTCAGTTTCTCCAACTTTAGTTGAACCAAGTGTGGCTACGCCCGGTCCTTGCAAAGGTTAAAACAGCACCAACTTGACAAACTATCGTTGTCGTTTTGATGCGTAGGTAAGATTGGTTCTTGCTTAAGCCCGTAGCAGCCACGTAAAACTTGCAACAACAAAGTAGAGGACGTCTAACTTGTTTTTGCAGGGCATGTTGTGATGTGATATGGTCAAGACATGATGCTAAATTTTATTGGATGAGATGACCATGTTTTGTAACCGAGTTATTGGCAACTGGCAGGAGCCATATGGTTGTCGCTTTATTGTATGCAATGCAATTGCGCTGTAATGCTTTACTTTATCACTAAGCGGTAGCGATAGTCGTGGAAGCATAAGATTGGCGAGACGACAACGATGCTACGATGGTGATCAAGGTGTCGCGCCGGTGACGATGGTGATCATGACGGTGCTTCGAAGATGGAGATCACAAGCACAAGATGATGATGGCCATATCATATCACTTATATTGATTGCATGTGATGTTTATCTTTTATGCATCCTATCTTGCTTTGATTGACGGTAGCATTTTAAGATGATCTCTCACTAATTATCAAGAAGTGTTCTCCCTGAGTATGCACCGTTGCGAAAGTTCTTCGTGCTGAGACACCACGTGATGATCGGGTGTGATAGGCTCTACGTTCAAATACAACGGGTGCAAAACAGTTGCACACGCGGAATACTCAGGTTATACTTGACGAGCCAAGCATATACAGATATGGCCTCGGAACACAGAGACCGAAAGGTCGAGCGTGAATCATATAGTAGATATGATCAACATAGTGATGTTCACCAATGAAACTACTCATCTCACGTGATGATCGGACATGGTTTAGTTGATTTGGATCACGTGATCACTTAGAGGTTTAGAGGGATGTCTATCTAAGTGGGAGTTCTTTAGTAATATGATTAATTGAACTTAAATTTATCATGAACTTAGTGCCTGATAGTATCCTGCTTGTTTATGTTTAATTGTAGATAGATGGCCCGTGCTGTTGTTCCGTTGAATTTTAATGTGTTCCTTGAGAAAGCAAAGTTGAAAGATGATGGTAGTAATTACACGGACTAGGTCCGTAACTTGAGGATTATCCTCATTGCTGCACAGAAGAATTATGTCCTGGAAGCACCGCTGGGTGCCAGGCCTGCTGCTGGAGCAACACCAGATGTTATGAACGTCTGGCAGAGCAAAGCTGATGACTACTCGATAGTTTAGTGTGCCATGCTTTACGCCTTAGAATCGGGACTTCAACGACGTTTTGAAAGTCATGGAGCATATGAGATGTTCCAGGAGTTGAAGTTAATATTTCAAGCAAATGCCCGGATTGAGAGATATGAAGTCTCCAATAAGTTCTATAGCTGCAAGATGGAGGAGAACAGTTCTGTCAGTGAGCATATACTCAAATGTCTGGGTATAATAATCACTTGATTCAATTGGGAGTTAATCTTCCAGATGATTGCGTCATTGACAGAATTCTCCAATCACTTCCACCTAGCTACAAGAGCTTCGTGATGAACTATAATATGCAAGGGATGAATAAGACTATTCTCGAGCTCTTCGCAATGCTGAAACCTGCGGAGGTAGAAATGAAAAAGAAGCATCAAGTGTTGATGGTCAACAAGACCACTAGTTTCAAGAAAAAGGGCAAAGGGAAGAAGAAGGGGAACTTCAAAAAGAACAGCAAGCAAGTTGCTGCTCAGGAGAAGAAACCCAAATCTGGACCTAAGCCTGAAACTGAGTGCTTCTACTGCAAGCAGACTGGTCACTGGAAGCGGAACTGCCCCAAGTATTTGGCGGATAAGAAGGATGGCAAGGTGAACAAAGGTATATGTGATATACATGTTATTGATGTGTACCTTACTAATGCTCGCAGTAGCACCTGGGTATTTGATACTGGTTCTGTTGCTAATATTTGCAACTTGAAACAGGGACTACGGATTAAGCGAAGATTGGCTAAGGACGAGGTGACGATGCGCGTGGGAAATGGTTCCAAAGTCGATGTGATCGCGGTCGGCACGCTACCTCTACATCTACCTTCGGGATTAGTATTAGACCTAAATAATTGTTATTTGGTGCTAGCGTTGAGCATGAACATTATACCTGGATCTTGTTTGATGCGAGATGGTTATTCATTTAAATCAGAGAATAATGGTTGTTCTATTTATATGAGTAATATCTTTTATGGTCATGCACCCTTGAAGAGTGGTCTATTCTTATTAAATCTCGATAGTAGTGACACACATATTCATAATGTTGAAGCCAAAAGATGCAGAGTTGATAATGATAGTGCAACTTATTTGTGGCACTGCCGTTTAGGTCATATCGGTGTAAAGCGCATGAAGAAACTCCATACTGATGGATTTTTGGAACCACTTTATTATGAATCACTTGGTACTTGCGAACCGTGCCTTATGGGCAAGATGACAAAAACACCGTTCTCCAGTACTATGGAGAGAGCAACAGATTTGTTGGAAATCATACATACAGATGTATGTGGTCTGATGAATGTTGAGGCTCGTGGCGGATATCGTTATTTTCTCACCTTCACAGATGACTTAAGCAGATATGGGTATATCTACTTAATGAAACATAAGTCTGAAACATTTGAAAAGTTCAAAGAATTTCAGAGTGAAGTTGAAAATCATCGTAACAAGAAAATAAAATTCCTACGATCTGATCGTGGAGGAGAATATTTGAGTTACGAGTTTGGTGTGCATTTGAAACAATGCGGAATAGTTTCGCAACTCACGCCACCCGGAACACCACAGCGTAATGGTGTGTCCGAACGTCGTAATCGTACTTTACTAGATATGGTGCGATCTATGATGTCTCTTACTGATTTACCGCTATCATTTTGGGGTTATGCTTTAGAGACGGTCGCATTCACGTTAAATAGGGCACCATCAAAATCCGATAAGACGACGCCTTATGAATTGTGGTTTGGCAAGAAACCAAAGTTGTCATTTCTGAAAGTTTGGGGCTGCGATGCTTATGTGAAAAAGCTTCAACCTGATAAGCTCGAACCCAAATCGGAGAAATGTGTCTTCATAGGATATCCAAAGGAAACTATTGGATACACCTTCTATCACAGATCCGAAGGCAAGACTTTTGTTGCTAAATTCGGGAACTTTCTAGAGAAGGAGTTTCTCTCGAAAGAAGTGAGTGGGAGGAAAGTAGAACTTGATGAGGTAACTATACCTGCTCCCTTATTGGAAAATAGTACATCACAGAAACCAGTTTCTGTGACATCTACACCAATTAGTGAGGAAGCTAATGATGATGATCATGAAACTTCAGAACAAGATACTACTGAACCTCGTAGATCAACCAGAGTAAGATCCGCACCAGAGTGGTACAGTAATCCTGTTCTGGAATTCATGCTACTAGATCATGATGAACCTACGAACTATGAAGAAGCGATGGTCAGCCCAGATTCCGCAAAATGGCTTGAAGCCATGAAATCTGAGATGAGATCCATGTATGAGAACAAAGTGTGGACTTTGGTTGACTTGCCCAATGATCGGAAAGCAATTGAAAATAAATGGATCTTCAAGAAGAAGACTGACACTGACGGTAATGTTACTATCTACAAAGCTCGACTTGTCGCAAAAGGTTTTCGACAAGTTCAAGGAATTGACTACGATGAGACCTTCTCACCCGTAGCGATGCTTAAGTCTGTCTGAATCATGTTAGCAATTGCCGCATTCTATGATTATGAAATTTGGCAGATGGATGTCAAAACTGCATTCCTAAATGGATTTCTGGAAGAAGAGTTGTATATGATGCACCCGAAAGGTTTTGTCAATCCAAAGGGAGCTAACAAAGTGTGCAAGCTCCAACGATCCATTTATGGACTGGTGCAAGCCTCTCGGAGTTGGAATAAACGCTTTGATAGTGTGATCAAAGCATTTGGTTTTGTACAGACTTTTGGAGAAGCCTGTATTTACAAGAAATTGAGTGGGAGCTCTGTAGCATTTCTGATATTATATGTAGATGACATATTACTAATCAGAAATGATATAGAATTTCTGGATAGCATAAAGGGATACTTGAATAAGAGTTTTTCAATGAAAGACCTCGGTGAAGCTGTTTACATATTGGGCATTAAGATCTATAGATCTAGATCAAGACGCTTAATTGGACTTTCACAAAGCACATACCTTGACAAAATTTTGAAGAAGTTCAAAATGGATCAAGCAAAGAAAGGATTCTTGCCTGTGTTACAAGGTGTGAAACTGAGTAAGACTCAATGCCCGACAAATGCAGAAGATAGAGAGAAAATGAAAGATGTTCCCTTGCTTCAGCCATAGGCTCTATCATGTATGCAATGCTGTGTACCAGACCTGATGTGTGTCTTGCTATAAGTCTAGCAGGGAGTGTCGGCATTCTAGGAATGGGGGTCCCCATACTTGCCTGCCTGCGGCCTGCGGCGTGGCTCAAAGGGGGCCCAGCACGGCCCGTCTTCAATGACACAACCCCAAGGCCCTCGCGAGGGGCCAAGCCTCGCGGGGCGGATGACACGGAGCTTCCTCAGGCACGGCCACATCAGGCTGGCTCGCGAGGAGGCGGAGAGATCAAGGCGGGGTTGTCGGATTTCGGGTTCCGGTAGACCCTTGAGGTTCGAACACTAGGGTGCGCGCGGAGATTTCGCCTCCTACCTACCTGCACCCCTCCGCCTTGCTAGGATCTGAACTAAGGAAAGAACAACGCAAGAGACACAGGGTTTATACTGGTTCGGGCCACCGTTGTGGTGTAATACCCTACTCCAGTGTGTGGTGTGGTGGATTGCCTCTTGGGCTGATGATGATGAACAATACAAGGAAGAACAGCCTCGCGAGGGTCTATTCTTGGCTGGGGTGATGAACTGCTGGGAGGAGCTCAGTCACCTTTCTCTCTCTCTCTCTCTCTCTCTCTCTCTCTCTCTTTCTGATCTTCTCTCTCTCTCTCACTTTTTCCCTGCCTTTCCTTGCTCCGTCTCTCTGTCCCCCCGTGTCCCTGTGGGTGGCTGGTCCTATTTATAGAGGCCCTGGTCCTCTTCCCAAATATCGAGCGGGAAGGGAGCCAACAATGGTGAGCTAATTTGAAGGGGGACAGCTAGTATCAACTATCCTGACAAAAGTAGTCTTCGCCTGCGCAAAGCTCTGGTGATGACGCCGCCTTGGGCTCCACGGTGACCTCCGTCTCATAGTCCTCCTGGTCTTGGTCTCGTTGCACCGAAATGGCAACCTTTGCCTGATTCCTCGGTACTCCGCGGCTGCGCTTGCCCCCTTTGCACCAAAGAGGAAGGGAGGACGCTGCACGGGCTGGCACCCGCCTGGCGCCCCCGGTCGTCATGGCTTGCGTCACGGGCACCTCGTGAGGTACCCCGCCTTGATCTCTCCACCTCCTCGTGAGCCAGCCTGACGAGGCCACGCCTGAGGAAGCTCCGCGTCGTCCGCCCCGCGAGGCTTGGCCCCTCGCGAGGGTCTTGGGTTTGTGTTGGTGAAGATGGGCCACGCTGGGCCCCCTTTTAGCCACGCCGCAGGCCGCAGGTAGGCAAGTCTGGGGACCCCCGTTCCCAGAATGCCGACAGTAGCCCCCGGGCCCAAGGCGCGCCCGGACTTGGCCGTGCTGGGAGGCGGAAGGGCAAGAGTGAAGCGCCGCGGGCCCTAACAGCCTGCGGCCTTGGGCGCCGCGTGGTGGTTGACTGGACGTGGGCGCCTCCACTTCCCCATGGCGCCTCGGCAACTGCGCGGATTGGGCAAGTCCCTACAAGCAAAGTGGGTCATGATTACCTGTAGTCGTGGAGGTCGGCGGTTGGCCTTCGCCGGCCATAAGTACGGGGAAGCGCGCGCCCTTCCAGTCCATCCCTCCTTGCTTCTCCTTCTTCCTGGTCCTTGCTCCGTCTTGCTGCGATGGCTCCGATCCGCCGGTTCTCGACGGCAGAGAAAGGAAAAGCTCCCCGAGAGGATCCAGACCCACTTCCGCCGAAGAAACGTCTCGTCCCCCGTGGCCCGGACGAAGGGGCCCTTCAGGTGGTGTCGAGGCCTTGGTGCGAGCGGGTGCCGCCGGGGTTCCCGCTGCCATTGTACGCCCACGTCGAGGGCCCCGAAGGAGCTGATGCTGACCGCCATGGGCGGCGCCGCCGTTGGCGCCGACGGGTCACGAAGGTGTGGGTCGTCCCCCCTGGGGTTCACACCGAGGGCTCCTCCCAAGAGTTCGTGCTCCACGTCGCCATCCCTCTTCAGTCTTGGATCCGCCTTCCTCCCTTCTTCGCCTCCATCATCCCGCAGGGGGAGCCCCTGGAGCTCTGGCTGCAGCACGCCGGCTGCAGCACCCTTGCGACCGAGGCAGAGGTCGCGGTCGTTGCCCCGGGCGAGGTCTTCATGACTCGGGGCTGGAGAGAGATCACCCGGGTTTGCAGGGTGAGGGGTGTCTTCGCGGTCCACTTGGATTACGACGGCGCTTCGGTGATGCTCCTCAAGGTCTTCGATGCGAGCGGGCGCCAGCTGGAGTGCTGCCCCGGGGAAGGTGGCCCGGACCCTGCCGCGACGAGGACTGGGCCCGCCAACCACTCCCTTGGCGGCTCCTCAGGTGGTGGAGGCATCGGAGGCTCCAACGACTCCGGCGAGCTCTTCGCGACTCTGGAGACGAGCGACGACAGCTACGAGCCCCCGAGCTGGCGTCGCTCCTAGAGCAGGGCGGGCTCGTCAGGCCGCCACCGACTCTGATCTGGATGGGGTTGGCGTCGGTGCTTGACGGCCCACTGTTGATGATGGCGTCTTTTGCAGGGTCGCGCGTAGTTTGTGTCTCTTTAGGATCTGTTCCCTGCGAGGAATCAAGAACACGCCCCGTGGGGGCTTGTAAGGTGCCTGTGATCCTATTTTGTTAGTATAACCCTTGTCGTAGAATTGCGCGAGTTGCTCATTCCGTCTTAGCTCAGTCCTTCCTTTCGAGCCTCACGAGGGCTTGGTGCTCTGCGCCGACAGGTCCCAGTCCCAAGGCGGCTTCAGCCGTCGCTGGTATGCCAGGTTGCGATGCCGTGGTCAAGGCCAGGAGGTGAGCGACCTGGAGTCCGGTAAGAGCCCCTGAGTCGCGATGCTCAGGAGGTCCCCTTTGGCGCCCAAGCAGCCGTTGTTTGGTGAGAAAGGAGAGCGGCGTCGCTAACACGGGGTAGCATTAGGTGCGGGGATGGTGCCGCGGCAGCTTGCGCTTCCGGGTGATGACTTATATCGAGGATCAGGGGCCGCTCTCTAGTGTGTCGTCGGGTCCATGCATCGGCAGGCGCGAGGTTGCCCGGCGAGGTCCTCGTATGTCTCTCCCCTCTCGCCTTTGCTCCCCTTTCTGCTCTACGTCCTCGGGTCCCGGCCCTCGAGCGAGTCTCAGCCGTTGCTGGTATGCCAGGTCGCGATGCCGTGGTCAAGGCCAGAGGGTGAGGGCTGGAGAGCCAGTAGGAGCCCTGAGTCGTGATGCTCAGGCACCCCCCCCCTTTAACGTGCAAGCGGTTCGCGCGGACGAGAGCGAAGGAGAAACCGCATGGGCCTCGCCTGACGCAGCCCCCTTCAGGTGGTCCTAGGTCCATCATAGAAAAAACAAGGGGTTGCCATGGAAATTGACAGTCAGCCGTTGGTTGCTTCCGAGGGGTAGTGAGGCACTGAAGGCTTGACGAGGTGACGCTATGCGGGGCTGCCGCGGCCAGAGCTCAGCCATCCAGGTTTGTCGGTGTTGCAGGGACGGACCCATGCGCAAGCGTCGTGCTGTTTGGGAGCAGCTCCGTTAGTTGGCGTCGGCTGAGCAGGCAACTGGGTAAAACACATTAGCCGCGAAGGAGTGGATTCGTTCAAATAGATGCTGGGAATGCGGACATTACTGGGTCAGGCCCGAGCGGCTTGGGGGATCATGCAGCCCGAGGGGCGCCCCCAACAAGGTAAGATAACAACATGGAATAAAAAGGGATACACGCCGCAGGGACGGACCCACGCGGCCTGGAAATAATGCAGCCCTGGGGGGCACTCCCAGCTGGAAGTGGAAACTTGAAAGATGTCACCTGATGACGTTGAGGACGAAGGAGCATTGATGTAGCAGGCTCGGTGGGCTGCGGGAGCCGATCCTCACGAGCCCCCAGGCCCAGGGGCCTCGGGAGGTTCCGGAGGCACTGACGGCTCCTCACGGGCCATCTCCATCCCTGCCAGGGCTGCGGAACGCCCTGCCTCTCGTGCCTCTGTGATGCCCCTCATGAGGCGCCGGTACGTGTCAGCCGCGTTCGGCAAGCCGTAAGGCATGCGAACGTAGCTGTGGGGTGGACCTCCGCAGCACCCCACTCGCGAGGGCCAGAGGCGCTCCAAAGAAGCGACTCAATTGAGCCCTGGTATGTCGATGCAGACGCGCAGCCCACCATCCTCGCCTGGATGGGGAGCCACTGCTGGTAGGCGGCGGCCGCCTTTCATGACTCTTGACTCCTGAAGCTCCTGAATGGACTTGCTGACAAACTCCTGAGGGTCTGGATCTCCTTGCCTTGCTCCTTCTTGAGGGAAACGTGCTTCGAAACACGCCTCCATGTGGTGCCCAAGCGCCTCCCTCATGACCCTGGCTAGGTCGGTGGCCCTCCAGGGGAGAGCCCCCGAGCCCTGCCTGAGGAGGGCGCTGGGCGCGCTTTCCTATGCGATGGAAGGAGGTTCCCCCTGGGCAAGCACGGGCCCAGAGGGGCCTGCCTCCTGAGTGGTCGGGCCGGACGATGTCTTCTTCTTCTTAGGGGCGGTCTCGGTAGGCCTCCTGCTTCCACGATCCGGGTCTTCCAGTGACGCGGCCTGAAAGGCTCGTTCCAGGGAACACACCCCGTCCTTCTCTTCACATGGCACCGTGATGACCCCGCCGCTTCCTGGCATCTTGAGGACGTTGTAGCCATGGTGAGTTACGGCCATGAACTTGGCTAGCGCTGGGTACCCAAGGATGGCATTGTACGACAGGCGAATGTGAGCGATGTCGAAGTCGATAAGCTCGGTGCGGTAGTTGTTGCGTGCCCCGAAGGTGACAGGGAGGCGGACCTACCCAATCGGGACCGTGGAGCCGTCGGTGATACCGGAGAAAGGCTTGGTTGGCTGAAGCTGGCTGTAGGGCACTTGGAGGTTGTTGAATGTTTCCACGGACAGGACGTTGAGCCCTGCCCCGCCATCGATGAGGGTCTTGGTGACCACCACGTTGTTGATGATTGGGGAACAAAGCATCGGGAGAACTCCGGCTGTAGCCGCACACTTGAGCTGATCTGCTGAGCTGAACGTGATGGCGCACGCCGACCGCCTGAGAGGGCGCGTGGCTTCGAGCCTGGGGAGGGCTGCGTTCACTTCGCGGGCGAACTGCTTGAAGATGCGCTGAGAGGCTGGGGCTTGTGCCCCGCCCAGGATGTAGGCGATCGCGCGCGGCTCCTGGAAGCCCCCAGCCCCCTCATCTTGGTGGCGGTCCTCGTTTCTCCTTGGCTGCGGCGGCAGCGGTGGGAGGCCAGCGTTGCCTTGCGGGCGATCCTCGCGAGGCTGATCCCTCCAGTCTCCCTCGCGAGGCTGATCTCTCCAGCCTCCCTCGCGAGGTGGGTCTTGCCAGCGATCCTCGCGAGGTTGATCGCGCCACCCTTGGCGCGGGCCACGGTCTTCCCAGCGTCCTGCGTTCCTTCCTCCTCCTCGGTCGTAGCCCCGGTCACTGCGCTCATGGCGACGGCCGATCCTTCCTTCTCGCACGGCTCGGAGCTCTTGACATTCGTTGGTGTTGTGGGTATGGAGGTCGTGGTACACACAGTACCGGCTGCCCTTGGAAGGTTCGGGTTGATCTCTGCCCCGCTTGGTGTCTGGTTCTACCGCGAGCACGGCAGCCCCCTTGCGCTTCACATCCTTGGCCTTGGGCTTCTTCTCTTCTGGGTCTGCGGTAGGCAGCTCGAGGAGGGAGAGACGCCCTTCCTCGGCCCTGGCGCACTTGGGTGCCAGGTTGAACAGTTCCAAGGAGGTGCACAGGTTTTCATGCATCGCCAGCTCCTCCTTCATCTTGACGTCGCGCACGCCGTCGGAGAAGGCCGAGATGATGGCCTCCTCAGTCACCTTGGGAATCTTTGAGGCGCGCGCTGTTGAAGCACTGGATTTACTTCTGCAGGGTCTCCCCAGGCTGTTGCTTGATGCGGCGCATGTCGCTCACGGCGGGTGGCCGGTCGCGAGTGCCTTGGAAGTTGGCGATGAAGCGGGTGCGCATCTCGTCCCAGGAGGAGATTGTGCCTGGAGCCAGGTTCAGGAGCCAGGTGCGGGCCCCGTCCTTCAGTGCCATGGGGAACCAGTTCGCCATGACCTTCTCGTCTCCGTTGGCAGCTTCGATGCCCAGCTCGTAGAGCTGGAGGAACTCCGCAGGGTCAGCCGTGCCGTCGTAGCGAGGAGGCAGGTCTGGCTTGAACTTGCCGGGCCACGCGACGTTGCGTAGCTCGGCGGTGAAGGCGCGGCAGCCTGCTGTGGCCACGGGAGGCCTTGGATGACGGGGAACTTGTTCTTGCATGTCCCCACGCGCTGCAGCTGGGAGTAGCACGGGGTCCTGACGCGCGGGAGCAGGAGCATGGTCGCGACGTGCTGGAGCAGGGAGCGCCCGGGCAGCTTCCTGCGGGCGAGGGACTTCTTGACAACTCTGCTCTTGCTACACCGGCGCCTGACGGAGTGGGTTCTGCCCAGGGGCCATGCGCCTTGGAGCCATGGCGCCTTCCTGAGGAGGAGGCGGCCGGGCTCCACCGGGGCTTCACTGCCCGCGTGGGGCGGGGTGCGGTGCAGCGGAACGGACGGCGCAGGAGAGCCCCTGCGGCGCGGACAAGCTCGGCGATGCGGTCGATCCATTCTTCGTAGACATCATCGACGGCACGGTAGCGCAGGAGCTCGTTCGCCGCGATGAGTGCAGCCCGAGCCTCCATGGGCGCGCGGAGCACGCGGGACGAAGAACCAGCTGGGGTGAGCGAGGGAGTTGCGGTGCGGCCGTCTTCCGCACGGACGAATGCTGGGACGATGCTTGATGCTCGTCCCCCGCCGGGCCGGTGGCGGCGTTGATGGCAGGTGACGGGGAACGGCGAGGTCGCCCGCCGACAGGGGCCGTCTGGGCGACGCGGGAAGCGAGCGCGGCCCGGCGCTCGGCGCGGGCCCGACGAGTGTCAGACATGGGCGTGATGGTCGGAGGAGAACGGGGTGGTGGAAGACGAATCCCGGCGCACCCCTACCTGGTGCGCCAAATGTCGGATTTTGGGTTCCGGCAGACCCTTGAGGCTCGAACACTGGGGTGCGCACGGAGATTTCGCCTCCTACCTACCTGCACCCCTCCGCCTTGCTAGGATCTGAACTAAGGAAAGAACAATGCAAGAGACACAGGGTTTATACTGGTTCGGGCCACCGTTGTGGTGTAATACCCTACTCCAGTGTGTGGTGTGGTGGATTGCCTCTTGGGCTGATGATGATGAACAATACAAGGAAGAACAGCCTCGCGAGGGTCTATTCTTGGCTGGGGTGATGAACTGCTGGGAGGAGCTCAGTCACCTTTCTCTCTCTCTCTATTTCTGATCTTCTCTCTCTCTCTCTCACTTTTTCCCTGCCTTTCCTTGCTCCGTCTCTCTGTCCCCCCGTGTCCCTCTGGGTGGCTGGTCCTATTTATAGAGGCCCTGGTCCTCTTCCCAAATATCGAGCGGGAAGGGAGCCAACAATGGCGAGCTAATTTGAAGGGGGCCAGCTAGTATCAACTATCCTGACAAAAGTAGTCTTCGCCTGCGCAAAGCTCTGGTGATGACGCCGCCTTGGGCTCCACGGTGACCTCCGCCTCATAGTCCTCCTGGTCTTGGTCTCATTGCACCGAAATGGCAACATTTGCCTGATTCCTCGGTACTCCGCGGCTGCGCTTGCCCCCTTTGCACCAAAGAGGAAGGGAGGACGCTGCGCGGGCTGGCACCCGCCTGGCGCCCCCGGTCGTCATGGCTTGCGTCACGGGCACCTCGTGAGGTACCCCGCCTTGATCTCTCCACCTCCTCGTGAGCCAGCCTGACGAGGCCGCGCCTGAGGAAGCTCCGCGTCATCCGCCCCACGAGGCTTGGCCCCTCGCGAGGGTCTTGGGTTTGTGTTGATGAAGATGGACCGCGCTGGCCCCCCTTTTAGCCACGCCGCAGGCTGCAGATAGGCAAGTCTGGGGACCCCCGTTCCCAGAACGCCGACAGGGGTACCTCACGAGGTGCCCGTGACGCAAGCCATGACGACCAAGGGCGCCAGGCGGGCGCCAGCCTGCGCAGTGTCCTCCTTTCCTCTTTGGTGCAAAGGGAGCAAGCGCAGGCGAGAGCATCAAGCAAAGGCACCCGTTTCGGTGCAACGAGACCAGGACCAGTCCAACGGCAGGAAGGAAGTCATTGTGGAGCCCAAGCCAGCGTCACCACCAGAGCCTTTGGCAGGCGAGGACCAACTTTAGTCAGGATAAGTGTACCCGATGTTCCCCTTCAAAATGGCCAATTGTTGGCGCCCTTCCCGCTCAATATTTGGGAAGAGGCCCAGGGCCTTTGCCTATAAATAGGACTAGCCACCCCTAGGGTAGGGAGGATCCAGAATCGGCCAACCCAGAAACTAGCTAGGGTCGCAATCGAGAAGAGAGAGAGAGAAGGGTGACTGAACTCCCCCTAGCAGTTCATCCTCCCAACCAAGAACAGACCCTCGCGAGGCTATTCTTCCTTGTATTGCTCATCATCATCAGCCCAAGAGGCAATCCACCACACCTCACACTGGAGTAGGGTATTACACCACAACGGTGGCCCGAACCAGTATAAACCCTGTGTCTCTTGTGTTGTTCTTTTGTTCTTTCCATAGCTTAGATCTTAGCGAGGCGGAGGGGTGCAGGTAGGTAGGAGCGAAATCTCCGCGCGCACCCCAGTGTCAAACCTCAAGGGTCTGTCGGAACCCGAAATCCGACATTTGGCGCGCCAGGTAGGGGGTGCACCAGAGTTTTCCCTTCCGCCACCGCCACAACCTGCCTCGCGATGAGAAGCGCATCGCCTGCTCCGGCCGCCGGTGCCAGCATGGGGGCCAGGGGGCTCTGAGCCCTGGCCCCAGCCCTACAACAGGTACGGTGGCCAGACCAGTTCAAGCCAACGACGCCGCCGCGCTACTAGCGGCGCGACTGATCCGCTAGCCTTCTTGCTGGCGTACGAGGAGGCCATCCTCGAAGCTGGAGGTGACGATAGGGTCATGACCAACTGGCTCCCCATGGCCCTCACCGGCGCTCCACGTGCATGGCTGCTCCCCCTGCCGGCAGCCTTCGTGGCCTCTTGGGAAGAGCTCCGCAGCCTCTTCCCCGCCCACCAGCTACACCAACACCCCCGGTCGTCGCGGCCCTCCTGGGCGGCTCGCAGGCGCCGCCTACAAGTCACCACGTCAAGCCGTTCATCCGCCGGGTCAGCGCCGCTTCCACGCGGCAGGGGGCTCTCCCGGACCGGGCGGCGCCCAAGGCCGGCCTGACCTTCAGCTGGAGGACCACCCCTCCAACTCGGCCTGCTCGGGTGCGCTCCCCATGCTGTGCACCCCCACCATCTGCCAGGTGGCCGTCACCAGAACTCTCATCGATGGCGGTGCGGGCCTCAGCGTGCTCTCGGTCGAGGCCTTCAACCTCCTCTGCATACCCCTGGAACGGCTGCAACCCAGCCGGCCCTTCTCAGGCGTTGGGGGCGGATCATCCAGCTCCTTGGGACAGATCCGGCTCCCAGTAACCTTCGGCACCTACAACAACTTCCGCACGGAGCTGGTCGACTTCGACATCGCCCCCATCGGCCTCCCCTACAACGCCATCCTCGGCTACCCAGCGCTGGCCCAGTTCATGGCCGCGACGCACCCGGCGTACAACCTCATGAAGATGCCCGGGAGCAGCGGTGTCCTCACCGTGCACGGGGACACCGGAGACGCGCTGGTGCTCAAGCTCGCCTTCAAGACGGCGGTCGGCACAGCCCGCCGACCGAGACCCCCGAGCCCAAGGGGGCTGCACCCGCCAAGAAGAAACAGTTGTTCACCCAAGACAAGGCAGAAACCAAGCAGATACCCGTCGATGAGGACGGGTCCACCAACGCCACTTTCACCATAGGCGCCAACCTCGAAACCCGAGCAGGAGGAGGCCCTGGTCGGGTTCCTGCGGTTCCTGCACGCAAACAAGAAGGTATTCGCTTGGGAGCCTGACCAGTTGGCGGGGATTCCTAGGAGCGTAATCGAGCATCACCTCAACGTGTGCCCCAACGTGCGCCCTGTGAAGCAGAAGGCAAGGCGGTAGTCCACAGAAAAGCAGGCCTTCATCATCCAAGAGACCCGCAAACTAGAAGCCGCTGGGGTCATTCGCGAGGTCCGATACCCGGATTGGTTGGCCAACCCTGTCGTTGTGCCAAAGAAGGGAGGGAAGGAGCGCATGTGTGTCGACTTCACCAACCTCAACAAGGCATGCCCGCAAGATCCGTTCTCGCTCCCCCGCATCGACCAGATCGTCGATTCCACCGCGGAATGCGACCTGCTATGCTTCTTGGATGCCTTCTCTGGGTATCACCAGATCAAGATGGCGGTAGAAGACATCGAAAAGACAGGCTTCCTAACCCCGTGTGGAGTGTACTGCTACACATGCATGCCCTTCGGGCTGCGTAACGTAGGGGAGACCTTTCAGCGGCTGATGCACATCACCTTAGGCCCGCAGCTCAGGAAGAATGTTGAGGCTTACGTCGATGACATTGTGGTGAAGTCTCGGGAGGCCAGGACCCTGATACAAGACCTGGAGGAAACCTTCGCGAGCCTCAACATAGTGAACTTGCGGCTCAACCCAGAGAAGTGTGTGTTCGGAGTCCCCTCGGGCAAGCTCTTGGGTTTCCTCGTGTCCCACCGAGGCATCGAGGCTAACCCGGAAAAGGTCAAGGCGGTCGAGGACATGAGCCCGCCAAAGACCCTCAGAGAAATGCAGAAGCTCACTGGGCGCGTGACCGCGCTAGGGCGCTTCATCTCCAAGTTGGGGGAGCGAGCGCTGCCCTTCTTCCAGCTAATGAAGAAAAAGGGGCCCTTTGAGTGGACCGAAGAGGCCAACAAGGCGTTCCAGGATCTCAAGAGATACCTGACCAGCCCTCCGGTCATGGTGGCTCCGCGCCCTCAAGAGCCCCTGGTGCCCTACCTCGCCGCCACTCCCTACTCCGCCAGCGCAGCCCTGGTGGCGGTTACAGAGGAGCGTCGAATCAAAACCACAGCAGCAGCCCGGGACAAGGCAAAACAGGAACTAGGAAGTCCCACAGAAATCGCCACCGCGGCAGAGGAGGATCAGCCGCCGTAGAGGAGTGCACCGGAGGCGGAAGAGGCCCCTCTCCCGGATGGCCAGCCTTAGGAGGCCTCATCGCCTCAGGAGGTGCCATGGTCTCCGAAGGGCGCCACCAGCACTGACGCACCCAACCTCATTGAGCACCCAGTGTACTTCGTCAGCACGGTGTTGCGGGATGCGAGGGCACGGTACCCCATGCCTCAGAAGCTCCTCCTCGCGCTACTGGTGGCCTCGCGCAAGCCGCGACACTATTTTCAGGGTCACCCCATCAAGGTCGTCTCGTCATACCCCCTGGAGAGAGTGCTCAGGATCCCTAACTCAGCTGGAAGGGTCGCTGAGTGGAACATAGAACTATAAGCGTTTCAGCTCGAATTCAGCACAACCAGAGTCATCAAGGGAGCAGCATTGGCGGATTTTGTGGCAGAATGGACGGAGGCACCAGGCCTCAAGGCCGACGAGGATCGGTCCCTCTTCTCGGGAAGCGAGGCGCCAGAAGGCTGGGTCATGTACTTCGATGGGGCGTTCTCCAGGCATGGCGCTGGGGCTGGGACGGTGCTTATATCGCCCACTCAGGACAAGCTCTACTACGCTGTACAACTCTGTTTCCAGCAAGGTGAAAAGGTCTCCAACAACATAGCGGAGTATGAAGGTTTAATAGCGGGCTTGAAGGCCGCAGCTGCCCTGGGGGTGAAACGCCTCACCATCAAGGGCGATTCACAGCTCCTTGTCAATTTCTCCAACAAGGTGTACGAGCCGAAAGATGAGCACATGGAAGCCTACCTTGCGAAGGTCTGCAGGATGGAGAAGCAGTTCTAGGGGTTGGAGTTGCAGCATGTGCCCCGTGGCACCAATCAGGAGGCCGACGACATCGCCAAACGGGCGTCCAGGCGGTTACCTCAGGAGTCTGGCGTTTTCGAGGAGCGGCTCTTCAAGCCCTCAGCCTTGCCGTCATTATCAAACACGGCTCAGCCTCGGGAGGAGCTCCCCCAGCCACCTGCCTCAGGAGCCCCGGTCTGTGGCCCGGCCTCAGGAGCACGCCTGCTCCTGACGATGGAACCTCAGGAGGGGTGCTGGATCACAGAGCTCCGGAGTTACTTAACATGAGGGACCCTGCCGGAGAAGGAGGAGGAAGCGGAGCGTGTGGCACAGCAGGCCACGGCATACTGCATCAAGGATGGAGAGCTCTACCGGAAGCGACCAAACAATGTGTCCCTGCGCTGCATCTCCAGGGAGCAAGGAAAGGAACTGCTGGAAGATATACACGGCGGAGACTGTGGACATCATTCATCATCACGGACCCTCGTCGGTAAGGCGTTCCGCAGTGGGTTTTATTGGCCCACCGCACTCAATGATGCCGTCGAACTAGTGAAAGCTTGTGAGGCCTGCCAGTTCCACGCCAAGCAGATCCATCAGCCGGCAGGAGGCCTGCAGACTATACCCCTTTCATGGCCATTCGCAGTCTGGGGGCTGGACATCCTGGGCCCGTTTCCTCGGGCGCCAGGGGGCTACCGCTACCTCTACGTCGCCGTGGACAAGTTCACCAAGTGGGCTGAAGTAGAGGCCGTCCGCACCATCCCCGCGGGTTCCGCGGTCAAGTTCATCAGGGGCATCGTGAGCCGGTTCGGGGTGCCGAAACGCATCATCACGGACAACGGTTCGCAGTTCACCAGTGACCTCTTCAAAACATACTGTGCTAACCTTGGAACGCAGATATTCTACGCTTCGGTGGCGCACCCCCGAAGCAACGGCCAGGCCGAGCGAGCCAACGCAGAGGTCCTAAGGGGCCTCAAGACCAGGACGTTCAAGAAGAAGCTGGAGGCCTGCGGCAAAGGTTGGTACGACGAGCTTCAGTCCGTGTTGTGGTCCATCCGCACAACCGCGACCAAGCCAACTAGAGAGACCCCGTTCTTCCTGGTCTACGGAGCCGAAGCGGTCCTCCCTCACGAGGTCAGACGTCGCTCCGCGCGGGTCCTGGCATTCGACGAGGCGCAGCAGGACGCCATGCGGGGGATGGACCTCGTGCTGGGGGAGGAACGTCGCCGAGAAGCCGCGCTGTGAGCGGCGAGGTACCAACAAGCACTGCGACGATATCACTGCCGCAACATCCGCCCCAGAACTCTCGAGGTAGGAGACCTCGTGCTTAGGCGGGTTCTCTCCAGGGAGGGACTGCACAAGCTCACTCCCATGTGGGAGGGCCCGTTCAAGGTTGTTCATGTTTCCAGGCCCGGCTCCTCGCGCTTGGAGACTCAGGAGGGGGTGCCGGTCCAGAACGCATGGAACATCCAGCACCTTCGGAGGTTCTACCCCTAAAAAGGCCCGGAGCCTGTGAAGAAGGCGAATGCCTGTGAAGCTGTCGCGTTTTGGAAAAGGCCCGGAGCCTGTGAAGAAGGCGAATGCCTGTGAAGCTGTCGCGTTTTGGAAAAGGCCCGGAGCCTGTGAAGAAGGCGAATGCCTGTGAAGCTGTCGCGTTTTGGAAAAGGCCCGGAGCCTGTGAAGAAGGCGAATGCCTGTGAAGCTGTCGCGTTTTGGAAAAGGCCCGGAGCCTGTGAAGAAGGCCAACACCTGTAAGCTCGCCGCCCGTGACACTCTCACATAATAATGAGTTGGGGTTGTACACGCCCCGGAGTCTCAGGAGCGCCGGCCTCAGGCCCTGGGGCTCCCTCCCACGCCCAGTGGTAGCACTTAGCTCCGCCCTGGTGAGAAGACGTCGAAGACTAGATTAGGTGCCGGACGCGGCTTTTTCATTTGCTTTTCGTAGTTGGCTTGTTCGTTCTCATTCGAAGTTTTATTGAAGTTGTTGTCGTCTTTGGCTTGTGGTTCTTCGACCTTTCACTCTCCTGCCTCGATTTCTCTTATGCAAGGCCTCGCGAGGGGGGGCAGCCGAGCGCCCTCGCGAGAGTTCCTGTCCTAGTCGTTCAAAGGTTTCGCGACCTGGGTCCATTACAGGAGCACCCCTCCAGTCCGTGCCCCACGGGCACCGCGACACAAACATAGGGCCTGGGTCGGTCGCCCCCCACGGCTGGGGCCGGGAACTACCCATGCGCGGGCACATAGCCGGAAGGCACGATAACGGAAGAAAAGCGACGATTAACAGCAATAACCCAAACATGCCCCTGCGGGGCTCCACACTACTGTCTTTTTACGCAGGAAAAAGGAAAAGGAAGAACAAATCAGGCGCAGCTCGCCTCACACCGGCCTGTAGGGAAGACCCGAGCTGCCTCCGGCGCTCAGGCAGACTCCCTCTCGCGCTTCACTGATGCGTGACGGCGGGCAGACACGCTGCCACCTCCCAAGCAGATACGACGGCGTGGAGGCTGACCGCGGCCACCGCTAGAAGAGTCGTCGCCTGAAGAAGAACTGGTGAAGCTTGGGGAACCCTGAGCACCGCCAATCGCGCGAGCGCTGTCCTCTCCATAATCGTCGGGGCTGGGTTCCCGGCCGCGGTTGTCGTCCTCAGGGCAGCACCCTGCGCGGCGACCATCTTCCCCAAACACCCCCACGTAGAGGGTGGCGTCACCGTCAAACTTGAAGTGCAGGGTGCACCGACGGCTCAAGCCACGCGCGCGGGCGAACGTCTGCCAACCGCGGGCCAAGGCCAGGCTCCCGGCTGCGGAGACCTCCAGCGAAGCCCATGAGGCCCGGCTGCAGCAGCCGTCTGCCTGGAGCCAGAGGCCGCCCTGGGCGCTAGCCGGGAGCTCGCCGAGGAGGAAGCAAGGAAGCGGAAGCCGGGTGCTAGTCGGCTCCGCCGACCACACAACAAACTCCGGCAGCACCTCTGTCGCCCGAAAGCGCGGCCTAGGGGGACGCGTGACCGAAACGCGTCCCCCAGCCGCAGCAGTCCCCCCGTCACCATGCTGGAAATCGTCTCTGCGGCCGCGGGGAGCTGCCGTGGTGGCCACAGGATGTTTGCGAGGGCGCCCTCGGCCGCGCTTGGGCGGGGGAGAGGCAGGCTCAACCTGGCGAGCCTTCCCCTTCTCTGCGGCCGAGAACCTCCTCGACGGGGCCATGAAGAAGAAGGAGAAGCAAGGGGGGATGAACTGGAAGGGCGCGCGCCGATTCGTACTTATAGCCGGCGAGGGCCAACCGTCGCCCCCTCCCCCACGATCGTAGGTAATTATGACCTGATTTTGCATACAGGGACTTGTCCAATTCGCGCAGTTGCCGAGGTGCCGTGGGGAAGTGGAGACGCCCACGTCCAATCAACCGCCACGCGGCGCCCAAGGCCGCAGGCTGTTAGGGCCCGCGGTGCTTCGCCCTTGTCCTTTCGCCTCCCTGCACGGCCAAGTCCGGGCGCGCCTTGGGCCCGGGGGCTACTGTCGGCGTTCTGGGAACGGGGGTCCCCAGACTTGCCTGCCTGCGGCCTGCGGCGTGGCTCAAAGGGGGCCCAGCACGGCCCGTCTTCATCGACACAACCCCAAGACCCTCTCGAGGGGCCAAGCCTCGTGGGGCGGACGACACGGAGCTTCCTCAGGCATGGCCACATCAGGCTGGCTCGCGAGGAGGCGGAGAGATCAAGGCGGGGTACCTCACGAGGTGCCCGTGACGCAAGCCATGACGACCAAGGGCGCCAGGCAGGCGCCAGCCCGCGCAGTGTCCTCCTTTCCTCTTTGGTGCAATGGGAGCAAGCGCAGGCGAGAGCATCAAGCAAAGGCATCCATTTCGGTGCAACGAGACCAAGACCAGTCCAACGGCAGGAAGGAAGTCATTGTGGAGCCCAAGCCAGCGTCACCACCAGAGCCTTTGGCAGGCGAGGACCAACTTTAGTCAGGGTAAGTGTACCCGATGTTCCCCTTCAAAATGGCCAATTGTTGGCGCCCTTCCCGCTCAATATTTGGGAAGAGGCCCAGGGCCTTTGCCTATAAATAGGACTAGCCACCCCCAGGGTAGGGAGGATCCAGAATCGGCCAACCCAGAAACTAGCTAGGGTCGTAATCGAGAAGAGGGAGAGAGAAGGGTGACTGAACTCCCCCTAGCAGTTCACCCTCCCAACCAAGAACAGACCCTCGCGAGGCTGTTCTTCCTTGTATTGCTCATCATCATCAGCCCAAGAGGCAATCCACCACACCTCACACTAGAGTAGGGTATTACACCACGACGGTGGCCCGAACCAGTATAAACCCTGTGTCTCTTGTGTTGTTCTTTCCATAGCTTAGATCTTAGCAAGGCGGAGGGGTGCAGGTAGGTAGAAGGCGAAATCTCCGCGCGCACCCCAGTGTTCGAACCTCAAGGGTCTGTCGGAACCTGAAATCCGATAGGGAGGTACCAAAGTAATCCAGGAGTGGATCACTGGACAGCGGTCAAAAACATCCTAAAATACCTGAAAAGGACTAAGGATATGTTTCTCGTATATGGAGGTGACAAAGAGCTCATCATAAATGGTTACGTTGATGCAAGCTTTGATACTGATCCGGACGATTCTAAATCACAAACCGGATACGTGTTTACATTAAACGGTGGAGCTGTCAGTTGGTGCAATTCTAAACAAAGCGTTGTGGCGGGATCTACATGTGAAGCGGAGTACATAGCTGCTTCGGAAGCAGCAAACGAAGGAGTCTGGATGAAGGAGTTCATATCCGATCTAGGTGTCATACCTAGTGCATCGGGTCTAATGAAAATCTTTTGTGACAATACTGGTGCAATTGCCTTGGCAAAGGAATCCAGATTTCACAAGAGAACCAAGCACATCAAGAGATGCTTCAATTCCATCCGGGATCTAGTCCAGGTGGGAGACATAGAGATTTGCAAGATACATACGGATCTGAATGTAGCAGACCCCTTGACTAAGCCTCTTCCACGAGCAAAACATGATCAGCACCAAAGCTCCATGGGTGTTAGAATCATTACTGTGTAATCTAGATTATTGACTCTAGTGCAAGTGGGAGACTGAAGGAAATATGCCCTAGAGGCAATAATAAAGTTATTATTTTATTTCCTTATATCATGATAAATGTTTATTATTCATGCTAGAATTGTATTATCCAGAAACATAATACTTGTGTGAATACATAGACAAACTAAACATCACTAGTGTGCCTCTACTAGACTAGCTCGTTAATCAAAGATGGTTATGTTTCCTAACCATAGACATGCATTGTCATTTGATTAACGGGATCACATCATTAGGAGAATGATGTGATTGACATGAACCATTCCATTAGCTTAGCACCCGATCGTTTAGTATGTTGCTATTGCTTTCTTCATGACTTATACATGTTCCTATGACTATGAGATTATGCAACTACCGTTTGCCGGAGGAACACTTTGTGTGCTACCAAACGTCACAACGTAACTGGGTGATTATAAAGGAGCTCTACAGGTGTCTCCAAAGGTACATGTTGGGTTGGCGTATTTCGAGATTAGGATTTGTCACTCCGATTGTCGGAGAGGTATCTCTGGGCCCTCTCGGTAATGCACATCACATAAGCCTTGCAAGCATTACAACTAATGAGTTAGTTGCGAGATGATGTATTACGAAACGGGTAAAGAGACTTGCCGGTAACGAGATTGAACTAGGTATTGAGATACCGACAATCGAATTTCGGGCAAGTAACATACCGATGACAAAGGGAACAACGTATGTTGTTATGCGGTCTGACCGATAAAGATCTTCGTAGAATATGTAGGAGCCAATATGAGCATCCAGGTTCCGCTATTGGTTATTGACCGGAGACATGTCTCGGTCATGTCTACATTGTTCTCGAACCCGTAGGGTCTGCACGCTTAACGTTACGATGACAGTTTCATTATGAGTTTATATATATTGATGTACCGAAGTTTGTTCGGAGTCCCGGATGTGATCATGGACATGACGAGGAGTCTCTAAATGGTCGAGACATAAAGATTGATATATTGGAAGCCTATGTTTGGACATGAAAGTGTTCCGAGTGAAATCGGCATTTTACCGGAGTACCGGGAGGTTACCGAAACCCCCCAGTAACCTAATGGGCCTAGTGGAGGAAGAGGAGAGGAGGCCTAGGGGCTGCTGCGCGCCCCCCCCCCCCCCCCCAAGTCAGAATTGGACAAGGAGGGGGGCGGCGCCCCCCCTTCCTTTCTTCCCTCTCCTCCTTCCCCCCAAGTCCTAATCCAACTAGGGAAAGGGGGGAGTCCTACTCCCGGTAGGAGTAGGACTCCTCCTGCGCGCCTCCTCCTAGGGCCGACCGCACCCCCCTTGCTCCTTTATATACGGGGGCAAGGGGGCACCTCTAAACACACAAGTTGATCCTCGTGATCATTTTCTTAGCCGTGTGCGGTGCCCCCTTCCACCATACTCCTCGATAATATTGTAGTGGTGCTTAGGCGAAGCCCTGCGACGGTAGAACATCAAGATCGTCACCACGCCGTCGTGCTGATGGAACTCTTCCCCGACACTTTGCTGGATCGGAGTCCGGGGATCGTCATCGAGCTGAACGTGTGCAGAACTCGGAGGTGCCGTACGTTCGGTACTTAGATCGGTCGGATTGGGAAGACGTACAACTACTTCCTCTACGTTGTGTCAACGCTTCTGTTGCCTGTCTACGAGGGTATGTAGACAACACTCTCCCCTCTCGTTGCTATGCATCACCATGATCTTGCGTGTGCGTAGGAATTTTTTTGAAATTACTATGTTCCCCAACACTATCACTGGCGAGCGGGCACCCGTCACTGATGCCATGTGATGACCCACAAGTATAGGGGATCTATCGTAGACCTTTCGATAAGTAAGGGTGTCGAACCCAATGAGGAGTAGAAGGAAACGGCAAGCGGTTTTCAGCAAGGTATTCTCTGCAAGCACTGAAATTATCGATAACAGATAGTTGTGCGATAAGATAATTCCTAACGGGTAACAAGTAACAAAAGTAACTAAGGTGCAGCAAGGTGACCCAATCCTTTTTGTAGCAAAGGACAAGGCTGGACGAACTCTTATATAATGCAAAGCGCTCCCAAGGACACATGGGAATTACTGTCAAGCTAGTTTTCATCATGCTCATATGATTCGTGTTCGTTACTTTGATAATTTGATATGTGGGTGGACCGGTGCTTGGGTGCTGCCCTTCCTTGGATAAGCCTCCCACTTATGACTAACCCCTCTCGCAAGCATCCGCAACTACGAAAGAAGAATTAAGATAAATCTAACCATAGCATGAAACATATGGATCCAAATCAGCCCCTTACGAAGCAACACATAAACTAGGATTTAACCTTCTGTCACTCTAGTAACCCATCATCTACTTATTACTTCCCAATGCCTCCCCCTAGGCCCAAACAATGCTGAAGTGTCATGTAGTCGACGTTCACATAACACCACTAGAGGAAAGACATCATACATCTCATCAAAATATCGAACGGATACCAAATTCACATGATTACTTATAACAAGACTTCTCCCATGTCCTCAGGAACAAACGTAACTACTCACAAAGAATTCATGTTCATAATTAGAGGAGTATTAATTACCATTAAGGATCTGAACATATGATCTTCCACCGAATAAACCAACTAGCATCAACTACAGGGAGTAATCAACACTACTAGCAACCCACGGGTACCAATATGAGGTTTTGAGACAAAGATCGGATACAAGAAATGAACTAGGTTTTGAGAGGAGATGGTGCTGGTAAAGATATTGATGGAGATTGACCCCCTCTCGATGAGAGGATCGTCGGTGATGATGATGGCTTCGATTTCCCCCTCCGGGAGGGAAGTTTCCCCGGAAGAACAACTCCGCCGGAGCCCTAGATTGGTTCTGCCCAAGTTCCACCTCGAGACGGTGGCGCTTCGTCCCGAAAGCTTCCTCTTGATTTTTTTTCCAGGTCAAAACACACCATATAACAGAAGATGGGCACCAGGGGCCTGCCAGGTGGCCCACGAGGTGGGGGGCACGCTCAGGGCGTAGGGCGCGCCCTCCACCCTTGTGGATGCCTGATGGGTCTCCTCTGAAACTTTCTTCGCCCAATATTTTTTATATATTCCAAAATAATTCTTCGTGAAGTTTCAGGACTTTTGGAGTTGTGCAGAATAGGTCTCTCAGATTTGCTCCTTTTCCAGTCCGGAATTCCAACTGCCGGCATTCTCCCTCTTCGTATAAACAGTGTGAAATAAAAGAGAAAAGACATAAATATTGTGCCAAAATGTGTAATAACGGCCCATAATGCAATAAATATCAATATAAAAATATGATGCAAAATGGGTGTATCACCATGTTAGTAGTGGCGGGAGGTCAGTGGCAGGCGGCCCTAAGAGCCTCGCCTGCCATTGTTGGGATTTAGGTGCCCACCACCGCTAGGCATTCCTGTAGTAGTGTGCCTGCCGATGCCACTGAACTTCACCAAGCACTTCCCCATCGTCCCTCAGGAATTCAAGCTCAAGACCAACACCGGCTACACCTGGAGGGTGCCGCTCCAGGTGATCAACAGCAGGGTCACTCTTGACCAAAGTTGGGCCCCCTTCCCCAATGTTCACCAGATCAAGATCGGATACCTAGTCACTTTCAAGCTGCTAACTCCCGGCACCCGCAAGGTGATCGTCTTCAACCAAGACGACGTCGAGGTGGTGACGAAGTGCAAGAAAGATGATGTTGCCTTCGCCATGAATGTCTAGAAAGTTCACTCTTGAGTGGTTTGCTAGCGTTGAACGGTTTGTTAAAGATTGTTTAATTATGTGGCACTATGTTGAACTGGTTGCTATTTCTGTCCTGCCTGCGAGCGAGCCGGTAAGCTTACCACTTCAAAAGAAGGTTACCACACAACATGTGTTGCATTTAACCAAACAGTCTGACTTGCGTTTGTGTCTAAACAAACCCGCAACCAAACAACATGACTTATGTTTCTTCGCAGTTAGGGGAGAGGGTATGCAGACAACTAAAAAAAATGTGCAGATGATGACTTTTTGCGGGCATTTGCTCAATCAACCTCAACTAGGACAAATATGCAAAGTAGAAAAAAAAAACAATGCAGACAACCAAAGACCCCTAGCCCTTCTCGCGCATCACGTTTTCATCCGTCAGATCTCGGCCGGAAACAACACAAAGTCATCTCGTGATCCATCGTGATGCGAAAGACCCAACCAGGCCGAGATACCGTGCGGCAAAACGCTTCCGCACCGCACGTCTCGTACGCCGCCCCACACGGCAGTACGTGGCATCCGATCGAGGTCGCGGCGCGGGCTCCCGGCCGACATATATCCGAACCAAAAACCGTGCGCGGTCAGACGGCGCGATCACGCGGCCTCTCACGCCACACCGGCCCGGGGGCGGGGGGGCTGGCTGGACCACCCGCCCGGGGCACCCGGCACTGCGTAAATGCAGACGTTTCTTAGATGGCGTTAATTGCAGGCTTTTCTTTAGATAGCGTTAAGTGAGTAGGAGAAAGCCCGGGGCAGTTTTTTTGGTTTTTTCTGGGCCAGCGACAACCGGGCGCGTCCTCGGCTCGCCTTGAAACGGGCGTGTCTGACGAAAACTTTTGGCCCTGCTCTGCTGTCATCCATCCCCTCCGCTTGAGTGATGGCAATGGCGTCACGCTCTCTGCTCCACCCTTTGCGATGCCTTTGCGTGGAAAGATTGTTCATGTGTGCGTTACCACAAGAACGGCATGTTTTTGCTCCAAAAGGGAGACGTTTTCAGGTTTACAAGAAACCCGCTTCTTAGGAGTTTTTTCTTTCGGTAAACTTTCAATCTATTCATCATCAATCATGATAGTACAACACATATCAGAAATAATAAAAATTACATCCAGATCCGTAGATCACCTAATGACGACTACAAGCATCGTCATCGCCTCAGAGAAGTACTTCTTGTTTCTATGGGAATTGAACTATCTGAGTGGGCGGAATTTCCATGTTTCTAGAGAAATTGAAAGGTTTGGAGGGATTTTTCCATGTTTCTATGGAAATTGAACTGTTTGGCACCTGCAAGATTTGCAAAAGCAAGTGTATGCGAGTTGAATTCTTTGCGATGTGGGTTATTTCCATGTGTTCTATGGATATTGAGCTGCTCGAAGCACGGGAAATTTTCTTTGAAGAAATAACCGAACTAGAACACAGAGAATTTCCATGTTTGAGAATGGACGGTCGGAACAAATAAGTTCTGCAGGGATTGAAGCGCTTGCTTCCTGGGAAAAAAAATGCATCCTATGGAGTTAAGATTAGTCAGTTCTGAAGATCCAAATAAAGGCACATGATGAAAAAGAAGATGTGTGAAGGAGATCCATCATGGATCAGATTCTTGTACTTGATCCCTGATGGTGAGCAGTAGCAGTAGCAGGATCGCTTCTCTCTCCTCTCACCAACCGACTTCACAGGACAAAGCAATCATTCCATCCGATCTGGCCTGAAAGAAAGACACCAGCGCCAGTAGGCCATACAACACACAAACACAAACACAGATACATACTGATACAGCCACACACTGCTGCCTGCATCTTTGTTTCATCTCTGACAACAAGCTGCCCATGTCCATATCTCTCAGCTCAACGCTAAAACAAAGAAGAAAACGAAAAAAAGAGAGGAAGTCTCAAATCTGCCTGCCGCTGAGCCCTGGCCATGGATGGCCACAGCAGAAATCTAAATCTGAACAGAGGAGAAGAGGGCGCTGGCGGTCTGTCTCTTCTACTGGGCAGGGCGCGGCCTCTTGTAGCCCCCCTTGGAGGCGTCGGAGGCAGCGGGGGCGGAGCCGTTGGTGAGGGAGCTGGAGAAGGAGCAGGAGAGGGCGTTGTAGAGGTCGACGACGCGGGCGATGTTGCCGTTGAGCTCGCGGATGAGGGCGACGTTGCGGCTGAGGCCACCGGCCTCGAGCGACTCCTGGTTCTGGGTGATCTCCTGGATCAGAATCCGGTTCTTCTCCAGGATCACCTGCACCTCGGCGAAGCTCCGCTGCAGCGCCTGCACCGCCCGCCCGTTAGCCGCGCCGTTGCCCATCCCCCCGGCTCCTCCTCCGTTCGGAAGCACCTCCCGGCCGCTGCTGTTCTCCATCCTCCCTGGCCCGGTCGCCCTGATCTAATTCTGAGTGCGGGAGGAAGATGGATACCGAGGAGGGGAGGGGGGGTCGTCACGCAGGGAACGAGAGAGCGAGACAAGGCGGATGGAGGAAGGGATTTGGGGGGAGAATATATCGGGGTCGGGGCAGGGAGAGAGATGTGTGCTACGACCCGATGAGATCCTTTGACGTGGGATGAAGAGCGCTGTAATTTAGGGGGGAAAGTGCCGAGATTGCTTTCCTTCGCTTTCCCCCGTGGAGCCCTGGCTTATCTTGGCAATTGTTTCTCCATTTTTTTATGGGGCCTCTCCTCCTAACACTGGTTTGGATTTCCATGGCTTGTTTGCCATAGAGTGTGCTCCAGAAAGGATAAATGAGGTTGATAATGTGAGGAAGGGTACCTGTCATGTGTTGCATTGTTCCTGGAGGCATTGGTGGAGCTATAGCAAAGAAATAGGAAAGCAATGAACAATTTTTCACGGCAAGTGCTTATCGCCCGGATCCTTCGTAATTTGCCCAGGCCATCTGGCCGTCGTGGCTCCCACATGGGGAAGAAAGAAAGGGGATGGCTCAGCGACAGGCTATCAACCCAGCGTTACATAATAAGAATAAAGTAAATGTATAAACATACCATTGATTATCGGCGTCGTTTCCACATATGTTCGTAAGACAACAAAGGAAGGATGGAAGACCGGAGTTGGCAATGGGATGAAAGGGGTGACGAGAGATCGGATCTGGCCATGGAACGAAGGAGGAATGAGAGACCAGGTCAGGTAAGGTGAACAATGGTAGAAAGATGCTTGAACATGACCACAAAAGTGATGGGGAGAAGGGCGGGCACCTAGATCTGGCCATCGAGAGGATGAATGTGTCCTCTGTTCTCGATGGGACCAGATCTAAACGTGGGGATGACATGGAGACCAGATCTGGCCATTAGTAACTGTTTGTGGTACTAGATCTAGATACATGGAGGACAAGGAACACATTGACGGTGTTTCACCAACGCAACAAGGGATGATCGATACTTTGGAGGATGGTCGGCAAAATAGAAGGGAGATGTGGTAGCTTGTTAGCCATAATCCTCCTCGATAATCTTTTTCTTGCACTGAAACTATGCATTGCCTGTGGTCGAGAAAGAATAAATGAGGTTGATAATGTGAGGGAGGGTTCCCTGCAAAAAAAAGATAATGTGAAGGAGGGTACTTTTCATGTGTTGAATTGTTCCTCGAGGCACTACTAGAGCTATAGCAAGAAAAACATGAAAGTAATGAACAATTTTCATGGCAAATGCTTATCGCTGGGATCCTTTGTAATTTGCCCAAGCTATGTAGTTGTCCTGGCTCCCACATGGAGAAGAAAGAATGGAATGGCCCAAAGTTTGAAGCAAACATTACAAAATAAGAACAAAGCAAATATATATAAACATACCATTCATTGTCGGTGTTGTTTCCACATCAGTCCACCAGGAAACGAAGGAAGGATTGAAGACCGGACCTGCCCATGGAATGACGAGAGATCAGATCTGACCATGGAACCAAGGAAGAATGAGAGACTAAATTAGGTAACATGAACAATGGTAGAAAGATGCTTGAACCTGACCACGGTGGCGATCGGGAGAAGAGCGAGCACCTAGATCTAGCCATCGAGAGGATGCAGGCATCCCATGTCGTCGATGAGACCAGATCTAAACATGGGGATGCCATGAAGACCAAATCTAACCATCGAGAGGATGAAGGTATCCTCTGTTGCCGATAATACCAGATCTAAATGTGGGAATGACATGGAGACGAGATCTGGCCATTAGCGATTACATGCGGTACTAGATCTAGATGCATGGAGGACAGGGAAGGCGCCGATGTTGTTTCAATAATGCAACAAGGGAGGGTCGATTCTTTGGAGGATGGTAGGCAAGATAGAAGGGGGATGTGATGTTTTCGAGAGGGGGGTGGCACACCGGAGGGATGAGCCATGGTGGAGGAGTACTCTTTGAGGATGAAAGATATTTGTGTGAGTGGCCGCAATCATTATTTGTAGAGGCATGCCGCACTCCAGCACGTGGTTTATATGTGTCAAATGTTTTTTTGGTCGCCACACGTCTACACATTAATCCATTAGTGCCCCATGTCATGTGTTGTCTTGGGTATTTAGCAAAGGGACGGCCCCAAGCAACATTATAAAATAAAAATAATAATGACCATTACTTTTGAATGTCGTTGCGCTGTTAACACAACGAAAGAAGGATGATAAAGAGTATCCACCCATGGACACTGAATGTGAAGGACTGGGTCTAACCACGACAATATCGAAACAAAGATTAATATGGTCTCATCGATGATGAAGGAAGGATGAACGTCCAGATCTAGATATTCACCCTGGGCGTTCGGGTTTACCCAAATTTTCAGGTCGGGTAATTCGGGTTTTTTGAAATTCGGGTTTTCAGAAACGACTCCCGATATATCCCTAAAAAAACTAAAACCCAAAATATCAGGTACCCGAATTTTCGGGTTCGGGTAGTCCCAAATTTCCCAAACTGAACAAAGGTACTTATTGATGTGATTATTTTCCCATACTTACAAATGCGTCCATATTCTATTTGAAGTGAGATAGAAACAGTGGCAGTTGCATCAGTACGGCCGTTAATCGTCTCAAGCTGCTACAGAGTCACACGCGTGCCGAAAACATAGTACATTTGAGTGTAGTTTTTAGCAAGAGAATTCAGCATGGCAAATGTCAATTTTTAGCAGGAAAACTCAGCATGACAAATCAGTTTTCAGCAGCATAATAACATGAAAAATGATAATTTTGAACATCATAAGTGCATAATAGCATGACATTTCCGGCAACATAACATGAGAAATGGCAGTTTGCAGGAACACATTGCATGTCAATATTCAATAGCCGCAATCTTAACAGTACATAGATTCACTTCTCAGCAAATAGTAGCAACTAGCACAGGTGTTCACCATAACCCACAAGTACATCATGACAAAGATTCAAACAACATAGTAGGCTACGAGACACCAACCACGAAACATAGCATACCACAAAATAGTTCAGTTTAGACATTTAGTAGCCACGACTTGAACCAGTCATATATCATCAGCAACTCTCCAACACGAGTTCACAAGCTCATGCTGCAACAACAAGTGCGAGTTCATTGCATTATCATACAATTATAATGAGGATATGTCAATTGTCAACTTGCATGTCAAAACTTAAAATGTTATACCTTTAAGTAGATGTTTCAATGGTGGAGTTGAAGTTTCTTCCTTGTGATTTGAAAGTGGAAGACATGCTTTTGTCACTTTTATCTTGACGTTTTTCTTTGGGCCCAAATTCTTCAATTAACTATGCAATGGAAGCAATGCAAGCTATAGTGCACGATCTAATATGATGTGCAAGTCAATGAAATTATAACAACTCCAAGATCAAGAGACCAAGAATACAACAGCTAGCGCATTTAGAATTTTGAGCAAATATTTCACATAAAGAAACTAGGAAGAAATCACTATTCTATTTCCAAAAAGACAACAATGTTGTACCTTTTCCGATCATCGCCAACTCCTCCATATGTTCTTGAATGTCAATAGGTCTTCCCATTCTCAACCAATCTTGTGCACACACTAGAGTTTCCAACATGAATGGAGTAAGGGATGTACAAAAGTCATCTAAAACACGCCCACTTGTGCTGAAAGCTGACTCTGATGCTACTGTTGAAGTGGGTATAGCAAGCACATCACGGGCCAAGCGTGCCAATATTGGAAATCGAGCAACATTGTTCTTCCACCAAGCTAGAATGTCAACATTGCTATCTATATCATCGGTATCTTCAGCAAGATATTTGTTAAGTTCTGACTTGACATTCATACTCGAACCATTGTACATCTTCAACTTCTTTTTTATAACATCAGCGAGCAAGGCTCCTCTGCCTCCCTTCGGTTGTCTTGGTTCAGGTACTTTATTTGGTAATTCAGCTAGAGCATAAAGATCCCTATATTCATCAAATAAGTTAAGGAAACAAGTTTTAAGAGATTCCCAAACTTGATTTCCCTTTTCCTCACCAAATATTTCATCAACAATAGCATTTGTGAACAATGATAGCTTGTATCTTGGATCAATAACTGCAACAGCAAAATTTAGTAAATTGATATTCTCCTTCTCCTTCTTCTCCTTCCCCCTTCCCTCCCCCCTCCCCTTCTCCTTCTCTTTGTCATTCATGTCCTGCTCCTTTGTGTGCTAAAGTCCCCAGTACTTGTCAAATTTATCTTTCATTCTTTTGTCCATTGCCGCTTGCAAAGTATCAGGACTATTTATCCAAGTTTGAATCAACAAAGGCACTTCTCCAATCTCATGAACAAATCTATTGGAAGTGACACGAAGAGTAGCAGAGACCGTGAACCCCTCGAAGATCAGGTCTCCTCGGATATCAGTGATGTAGTTTAAACTTCCAAACCTGGTCTGGTGACCAGGGGCGTAACTGTTGACCTACTCAAGGTGACCGGTTGAGTTGGCACGTAGCACGAAGCCGTCAAATACGAAAAGCTGACCAGGGAGGAAGGTCTCCCTGGAGACAGCGCCATTGTCGATGACGAGGCGAGCTATCGATTCTTCTGTCGACAACACAATGAAACTCTCAATGAAAGCACCAATGTCGGTGTCAAAACCGGCAGATCTCGAGTATGGGGTCCCAAGTTGTCTGTCTAAGGATCAATGGTAACAAGGGACACTATGTTTACCCAGGTTCGGACCCTCTTAAAGGAGGTAAAACCCTACGTCCTGCTTGATTGTATTCAATGTGTATAGGGGTTACAAGAGTTGATCTACCTCGAGATCGTATTGGCTAAATTCTAGTTGCCTAGCCTGTAATTCTTCTGGTGGGCTCTACGGACTAAAACCCTCCGGTTTATATACACACCAGAGGGGCCTAGGGTTGTACAGAGTTGGCCTGCAGAGGAAGGAGACATTACACCCGAACACCAAACTTGTCGTTCTACGCACATAGGAGTCCCACCCGGACACGGGGGATAGCCTTCTGCTTTATCTTCATGGCCCATCAGTCTGGCCCATATCAAATAGTCCGGACACCCGAGGACCCCCTAGTCCTAGACTCCCTCAGTAGCCCCTGAACCAGTCTTCGATGACGATGTGTTCGGCACGCGAATTGTCTTCGGCATTGCAAGGCGGGTTCCTTCTCATGAATACTATAAGTTAGCTTCCTGCATAAAGGAACTGTGTCCGGCTCTGCATAATTAATAAAACCCTTAGCCATGAAGGCAAGACGTCGAAATAGGAACTTTACTGACAACTCTTTTGGTGAAGCATCACACTTGACTCTTTAACATTTCAAACCGTTTTCACGCCTCCCGTTTCATGTTTCGAGGCCTAGCCTCCATTGGCACGTCTTGTCGAAACAGAGATCATGCCCACCCATTACGGGATTCTCATCAATATGATTTGGGTAGTCCAACCACACCTTACGCATGATCTCGTTGGGAACAGGCGAGTTTTATGACTTGAGAGGGGGACGCTTGACATTTTCACCGTCTATAAAAGGATAAAGACCCCTAATTTTTCTTCATGCCTTACTCTAGCTTCTGTCTCTCCCAATCTCCAAGCTCCAGCGCCTAAAACTCTGATCTCTTCCACCGCTGCCTCCTTCTCCAGTAATGGCCGGGTCCGGCTCTAAGGGAAAGTGGGAGGCCTCCACCATCACGGAAAAGGACGTCAAGGATCTCCGGAGCACGGGCTATTTGTCCACGGATATCGTGCATAGGATCCCAGACAAAGATCAGGTTATTCCTACTGTAGAGCCTGGTGAGAGGGTCGTTTTCATCCCCCATTTCCTTCGGGGTCTAGGATTTCCCCTCCACCCCTTCGTCCAGGGTATTCTCTTTTTCTACGGGATAGATTTCCATGATCTAGCCCCAAATTCCTTCCTCCACATATCGGCTTTCATAGTCGTGTGTGAGGCTCTCCTCCGCATCCCCCCACACTTAGGCCTATGGCTCAAAATCTTCAATCTGAAGCCTAGAAGGTGGTCGACAGACAGCATGCAGATTGCGGCAGAGCTATTGTAAGCAAGCTCCCCAACGCCATCTGGACAAAAGGGGCATTCATGGAAACAGTTAAGGTATGACAACAGGAGTGGTTTTACATCACCGAATCCTGTGACGCCACCTGGGCCACGCATGATTTCAGATCCGGACCTCCCGTGAGACTCACCTCATGGACCGCCAAGGGCCTTGATCGGGGGTCCAAATCGGAGGTGAAGATGCTCCAGAAGCACATCTCCGACATGTTGGGAGAGGATACCGGACTCGCAAATGTGATCCATGTGATGCTCTTCCGCCGCATCCTTCTTTGCCAGCTCCGGGCCTCCCCCATGTGGGAGTTCAATCCGGAAGAGCCACGGACCCTGAAGTGCTTCTTCGGCACCACGCATGAAGATATATGGAAGCAACTCTTCAAGGCTCGGAAAAAGTGGCCAAAGAAGACCGAGGACATCGAACTCGACATCGAGAACCCAGCCACGGCGGTAAGCATAATCTTTCCGAAGACCTATCCAGTCAATATTTCAGGTATAACAGAAATTATATTGCCTGCTTTCCTTACAGGTCTGGACGGCAAAGGCGGAGCGGATCAACTGTCCGGCACCTCTGCCTTAGGACCTGGCCACACTCCAGCTAACGGAGATGCTAGACCCGGCGCCCTATCAGGCGCCGGAGAAGAAGCCCAAGAAGAAGAAAGGCAAGGAGGCCAAGGGCGGCCCCCGCCCAAAGGGCCCTTCAGAAACAGTGTCCAGAGAGACCGAAGCCCTCTCTTCCCATGAAGGATATGAGGAAGAAGAGGAGGAGGTGGTGGAAAGCGACTCTCCTCATAAGGGGAGGAAGAAGAAGAGGGAGGCCTCCAAAGACCCGGATGTCGGCGTTCTGGCAATGGGGGTCCCCAGACTTGCCTGCCTGCGGCCCCATGGTGTGGCTTTGCTAGCAGGCCTGTAGGGCCCATCTTCATCAACAAGGCATTCAAGACCTTCGTGAGGGGCCAAGCCTCGCGAGGCGGATGACGCAAGACCTCCTCAGGAGCGGTCTTGCCAGGAAGGCTCACGAGGGGCGGAGAGTTCAAGGCTAGGCAAACTTCGTGAGGTTCTCGTGACGTGAGCCATGACGACCGAGACCATGCGGGCGCCAGGCGGGCACCGGCGCGCGCAACATCCTTGTTTCCTCTTTGATGCTAAGGGGGCAAGCGCAGGCGCGGAGTACCGAGGCATCAAGCAAAGGTTTCCATATTGGTGCAACAAGACCAAGACCAGAAGGACGGCAAGACGGAGGTCACCATGGAGCCCAAGGCGGCGTCACCACCAGAGCCTTTTATAGGCGAAGACCACTTTGTCAAGATAAGCTGTACTAGTTGTCCCCTTTCAAATTGGCCATTGTTGGATCCCTTCCCGCTCAATATTTGGGGAGAGGACCAGGGCCTCTATAAATAGGACTAGCCACCACCGTAGCTAGGGCGACCTAATCAAAAAAGGAGAAGCCGGAGCTGATCAAATCCGCACACACAAGTTCGCCAAGCACAAGAACACCTCAACCTCAGGAGGTTGTTCTTCCCCTTGTACTGATCATCATCAGCCCAAGAGGAAATCCACCACCACAACACTAGAGTAGGGTATTACACCACAACGCTGGCCCGAACCAGTATAAATCTTGTGTCCCTTGTGTTGTGAGTTCGTCGAGTTAGTTCGTAAGATCTTAGCCGAGTTAGGATGTGGATCGGTAGGGGGAATCTTCGCACGCACCCCAGTGTTCGAACCTTAAGGGTTTTGCCAGAACCCGCGATCCGACATTTGGCGCGCTAGGTAGGGGTGCGCCGAAGGTTCCCTTCCATCGCTCCGTGTCACGTCACTTCATCGTCTCCATGGCGGACGCACGCCGCGCCCGCGTCGAGCGCCGGGCTACCCTCGCCACCCCGTCGCTCTCCGTCGCCTGCCGCCAACACCGCCACCGTCCCGGCGGGGAACGAGCAGCAAGCGTCCTCGCTGCACCCCTCGGTGCGACGGGACGGCCGCACCGCCACTCCATCACTGACTCCCGCTGGTTCGTCGTCTCACACTCGTCGTGTTCCCACAGATGCACGGGCCGCGCTCCTAATGGCGCACGAGCTCCCGTGCTACCGCCAGTCGACGACCTCTACGAGGACTGGCTTGACCGCATCGCCGAGCTTGTCCGTGCCGCAGGGGCTCCCCTGCGTCGTCCCTCTCTCTGCCTCGCCCTCCGCTAACCACGGGCGATGCAACTCACGAAGCACCTCCACCACCTATGCAGCAAGACAGCGCCCTAGCGCCGAGGCGCGCAGCTCCACGGCGCGACCCTCCGCGTCCTACGCCTGTGCGTGAAGAAAGAAGGTGTCAAGAAGTCCCTCGACCGCAAGAGAAAGCTCCGTGATACGTCTCCAACGTATCTATAATTTTTGATTGCTCCATGCTATATTATCTACTGTTTTGGACTATATTGGGCTTTATTTTCCACTTTTATATTATTTTTGGAACTAACCTATTAACCGGAGGCCCAGCCCAGAATTGCTGTTTTTTTGCCTATTTTAGTGTTTCGAAGAAACAGAATATCAAACGAAGTCCAAACGGAATAAAATCTTCGGGAACGTGATTTTCTCACCGAACGTGATCCAGGAGACTTGGACCCTACTCCAGGGGGTCAAAGAGGAGGTCACGAGGGTGGGGGCGCCCCCTAGGGCGCCCCCCTGCCTTGTGGGCCCCTTGGTGCTCCACCGACGTACTCCTTCCTCCTATATATACACACGTACCCCCAAACGATCAGAACAGGAGCCAAAAACCTAATTCCACCGTCGCAACTTTCTGTATCCACGAGATCCCATCTTGGGGCCTGTTCCGGAGCTCCGCCGGAAGAGGGCCGTCATCACGGAGGGCTTCTACATCATCCTATCCCCTCCGATGAAGTGTGAGTAGTTTACCTCAGACCTTCGGGTCCATAGTTAGTAGCTAGATGGCTTCTTCTCTCTCTTTGAATCTCAATACAAAGTTCTCCCCCTCTCTTGTGGAGATCTATTCGATGTAATCTTCTTTTTGCGGTGTGTTTGTTGAGACGATGAATTGTGGGTTTATGATCAAGTCTATCTATGAATAATATTTGAATCTTCTCTGAATTCTTTTATGTATGATAGGTTATCTTTGCAAGTCTCTTCGAATTATCCGTTTGGTTTGGCCAACTAGATTGGTAGTTCTTGCCATGGGAGAAGTGCTTAGCTTTGGGTTCGATTTTGCGATGTCCTTTTCAATGTCAGAAGGGGTAGCAAGGCACGTATTGTATCGTTGCCATCGAGGATAACAAGATGGGGTTTATTTCATATTGCATGAATTTAGTCTCGACATCATGTCATCTTGCTTAAGGCGTTACTCTGTTTTTAACTTAATACTCTAGATGCATGCTGGATAGCGGTCGATGAGTGGAGTAATAGTAGTAGATGCAGAATCATTTCGATCTACTTGTCACGGACGTGATGCCTATATACATGATCATGCCTAGATATTCTCATAACTATGCTCAATTCTGTCAATTGCTCAACAGTAATTTGTTCACCCACCGTAGAATACTTATGCTCTTGAGAGAAGCCACTAGTGAAACCTATGGCCCCTGGGTCTATTCTCATCATATCAATCTCCATCACTTTAATCTTGCTTTGCTTTTATTTTGCCTTTACTTTTTACTTTGCATCTTTATACCAAAAATACCAAAAATATTATATCTATCAGATCTCACTCTCGTAAGTGACCGTGAAGGGATTGACAACCCCTAATCGCGTTGGTTGCGAGTAGCTATCGCTTTGTGCAGGTACGAGGGACTTGAGCGTGGCCTCCTACTGGATTGATACCTTGGTTCTCAAAAACTGAGGGAAATACTTACACTACTCTGCTGCATCATCCCTTCCTCTTCGGGGAAAACCAACCCAAGCTCAAGACGTAGCACTCCGCCACTCCTTGCACCGCCGCGCCAGGATCATTTGCTGCGGCAAGGCCCCGCGCCGCTTGCCGTAGCGGCGCACGGGCGCCAAGACCAAGTTCCACCTCCAAGGTGGGCCCCGGTGACCATGGCCGGCTGCCGCGCCTTCACCCCCGAGCTGCGTAGCGTCACCTGGCCGGGCAAGTTGAAGCCAGATCTGCCTCCTCGCTATGATGGCACCCCTGACCCCGTGGAGTTCCTGTAGCTCTACGAGCTGAGCATCGAGGCGGCAACAACGATGAGAAAGTCATGGCGAACTGGTTTCCCATGGCCCTCAAGGATGGCGCCCGCTCTTGGCTCCTGAACCCGCCTCCAGGCTCGATTTCCTCCTAGGACGAGATGCGCAACCACTTCATCGCCAACTTCCAGGGCACTCGCGACCGCCCCCCGGTCGCGGGTGACCTGCGCCGCATCAAGCAACAACCAGGAGAGACCCTACAGAAGTACATCCAGCGCTTCAACAACACGCGAATCAAGATCCCCAAGGTGACCGACGAGGCCATCATCTCAGCATTCTCCGACGGCGTCTGTGACGTCAAGATGAAGGAGGAGCTCGCCATCCATGAGGAGTTGTGCACGACCTTGGAGCTGTTCAACATCGTGACCAAGTGTGCAAGTGCTGAGGATGGGCGCCTCTCCCTCCTCGAGCTCCCTGCTGCGGACCCAGAGGAGAAGAAGAGCAAGGCCAAGGACGTGAAGCGCAAAGTAGTGGCCGTGCTCGCGGCGGAGCCAGACACCAAGCGTGACAGAGACCAGGCCGAGTCATCCAAGAGCAGCGGACCGTCCTGCGCCTTCCATAACCTGCATACCCAGAACACCAGTGGCTGTCAAGAGCTCAGAGCCATTCGAGAAGGATGCTTCAGTCGACGCCCCGAGCGCAGTGACCGGGGCTACGACCGAGGAGGATGACATGGTGGCAGACGCTGGGACGACCGTGGCCCGCGCCAGGAGTGGCACGACCGGCCTCGTGAGGACTGCCGGCAGGATTAGCCTCGTGAGGGCACCTGGAGGGACCAGCCTCGTGAGGATCATCCTCAAGGCAATGTTGGCCTTCCTCCACTACCGCCACCACCCAGAAGGAATGACGACCACCATCAAGACGAGGGGCTGGGGGCTTCCAGGAGCCGCGCGCTATCGCCTGCATCTTGGGCGGAGCTCAAGCCCCAGCTTCGTAGCGTATCTTCAAACAGTTTGCTCACGAAGTGACCGCAGTCCTCCCCAAGATCGAGGCCACACGCCCGCTCAGATGGTCCAAGTGCCCCATCACGTTCAGTTCAGCAGATCAGCTCAAGTGCGTAGCTGCTGTAGGCGTCCTCCCAATGCTTTGTTCACCAGTCATCAGCAATGTGCAAGTTACCAAGACCCTCATCGACGACGGCGCAGGGCTCAATGTCATGTCCATCGACACGTTCGACAGCCTCCAAGTGCCATATGACTAGCTTCAATCTACCAAGCCTTTCTTAGGAGTGACCGACGGCTCTACTACCCCGATCGGGCAGGTCCGCCTCCCCGTTACCTTCGGAGAACGCAACAACTACCACACCGAACTCATCGACTTCGACGTCGCCTACATCCACCTGCCATACAACGCCATCCTCGGGTATCCATCACTGGCCAAGTTCATGGCGGTGACCCATCACGGCTACAATGTCCTCAAGATGCCGGGAAGCGGCGGAATCATCACAGTCCCGTGCGAGGAAAGAGATGTGGTGTGCTCCCTCGAGCGTGCCTTCCAAGCTGCAGCAATCGACGACCCCGACAGCCAGGGCGAGCGCCCCTCTTGAGGCCACCCCCAAGAAGAAGAAGCAGTTACTCCACGTAGGGCCTCAGGCAAGCGGCGCCTCGTCAGGATCGGCGCCCGCGCCTGGGGCGCCTCCCTCCATCGCATAGGAAAGCATGCCCAGCGCCCCTCTCGGGCAGGGCTCGGGGGCTCTCTTCTGGAGGGCCTCAGACTTTGCCAACATCACGAGGGAGGTGCTTGGGAACCACTTGGAGGCGTGCTTCGCGGCACGTTTCCCTCAGGAGAACACATGGCAAGGAGTGCCCACTGCTCAGGAGTTCATCACCAAAACCACTCAGGAACTGCAAGACGCAAGGGCCATGCGCGGCGGCCGCCGCTCACCAGGCGCAGCTCCCCATCCAGGCGAGGATGTCGGGCTACGCGTCTGCATCGACGTCCCAGGGCTCAACCAGGCTGCCTCTCAGGAGCTTTTCTGGCCTTCACACGTGGGATGCTGCAAGGGCCCACCTCACAGCTACGTTCGCATGCCTTTTGGCCCACCGAGCGTGGCGACCGCCTATCAACGCAACCTGCGGAGCATCCTGGCGGCTCAGGAGGCCAGACACTGATACGTCCATTTTGCATCATGCTTTTATATCGATATTTATCGCATTATGGACTGTTATTTCACTTTATGTCACAATACTTATGGCTATTCTCTCTTACTTTACAAGGTTTACATAAGGAGGGAGAATGCCGGCAGCTGGAATTCTGGTCTGGAAAAGGAGCAAATATTAGAGACCTATTCTGCGCAACTCCAAAAGTCCTGAAACTCCATGGAACGTCTTAAAAGAAATAAAGAAAAATACACGTCAAAGATGAAGGCCAGGGGGCCCACACCCTGCTCACGAGGGTGGGGGGCGCCCCCCCTAGGGCGCGCCCCCCTACCTCATGGGCCCCCTGGTGGCTCTCCGACGTCCATCTTCTCCTATATGAGGTCTTTCGATGAGAAAAAAATAAAAAGGAACTTTTTGGGACGAGACTCCGCCTCCACGAAACGGAACCTTGGCAGATCCAATCTAGAGCTCCGGCAGAGCTGTTCTGCCGAGGAAACTTCCCTCCGGGAGGGGGAAATCATCACCATCGTCATCACCAACGCTCCTCTCATCGGGAGAGGGCAATCTCCATCAACATCTTCACCAGCACCATCTCATCTCCCAACCTAGTTCATCTCTTGTATCCAATTCTTGTCTCAAAGTCCGGGATTGGTGCTAGTTGGTTGCTAGTAGTGTTGATTACTCCTTGTAGTTGATGCTAGTTGGTTTATTTGGTGGAAGATCATATGTTCAGATCCTATATGCATATTATTACCCCTCTGATTATGAACATGAATATGCTTTGTGAGTAATTACGTTCGTTCCTGAGGACAAGTGAGAAGTCTTGCTATGAGTAGTCATGTGAATTTGGTATTCGTTTGATATTTTGATAAGATGTATGTTGTCTAGCCTCTAGTGGTGCTATGTGAACGTCGACTACATAACACTTCACCATTATTTGGGCCTAGAGGAAGGCATTGGGAAGTAATAAGTAGATGATGGGTTGCTAGAGTGACAGAAGCTTAAACCCTAGTTTATGCGTTGCTTCGTAAGGGGCTGATTTGGATCTATATGTTTCATGCTATGGTTAGGTTTACCTTAATACTTTTGTTGTAGTTGCGGATGCTTGCAATAGAGGTTAATCATAAGTGGGATGCTTGTTCAAGTAAGAACAGCACCCAAGCACCGGTCCACCCACATATCAAATTATCAAAGTATCAAACGCGAATGATATGAACGTGATGAAAACTAGCTTGACGATATTCCCATGTGTCCACGGGAGTGCTTTTCCTTATATAAGATTTTGTCCAGGATTGTCCTTTGCTACAAAAAGGGATTGGAACACTTCACCATTATTTGGGCCTAGAGGAAGGCATTGGGAAGTAATAAGTAGATGATGGGTTGCTAGAGTGACAGAAGCTTAAACCCTAGTTTATGCGTTGCTTCGTAAGGGGCTGATTTGGATCCATATGTTTCATGCTATGGTTAGGTTTACCTTAATATTTTGTTGTAGTTGCGGATGCTTGCAATCGAGGTTAATCATAAGTGGGATGATTTTTCAAGTAAGAACAGCACCAAAGCACCGGTCCACCCACTATGTCAAATTATCAAAGTACCGAACGCGAATCATATGAACGTGATGAAAACTAGCTTGACGATATTCCCATGTGTCCTCGGAGCGCTTTTCCTTATATAAGGGTGTCCAGGCTTGTCCTTTGCTACAAAAAGGATTGGGCCACCTTGCTGCACTTTATTTACTTTTGTTACTTGTTGCTCGTTACAAATCATCTCATAACAAAACTATCTGTTACCACTTATTTCAGTACTTGCAGAGAATACCTTGCTGGAAACCGCTTATCATTTCCTTCTGCTCCTCGTTGGGTTCGACACTCTTACTTATCGAAAGGACTACGATAGATCCCTATACTTGTGGGTCATCAAGACTCTTTTCTGGCGCCGTTGCCAGGGAGTGAAGCGCCTTTGGTAGGTGGAATTTGGTAAGGAAAAATTTATATAGTGTGCTGAAATTTACTATCACTTGTTACTATGGAAAGTAATTCTCTGAGGGGCTTGTTCAGGGTATCTTCACCCCGACCAGTAGAGCAAAGAGTTGCTCCTCAACCTACTGAACCTATTGAAATGAAATTCCTTTTGAGTTTCCTTCGGGTATGATAGAAAACAGCTAGCTAATCCTTTTACAGGAGATGGAACAAAGCATCCTGATGAACACCTAATATATGTGGATGAAGTTTGTGGATTATTTAAGCTTGCAGGTATACCCGATGATGTTGCTAAGAAGAAGGTCTTCCCTTTATCTTTGAAGGGAGACGCATTGACATGGTATAGGCTATGTGATGATACGAGATCATGGAACTATAGAAGATTGAAATTGGAATTTCATCAAAAGTATTACCCTATGCATCTTGTTCATCGTGATCGCAATTATATATATAATTTTTGGCCTCGCGAAGGAGAAAGCATCGCTCAAGCTTGGGGGAGGCTTAAATCAATGTTATATTCATGCCCCAATCATGAGCTCTCAAGAGAAACAATTCTTCAAAAAATTTATGCTCGGCTTTCTGAAAATAATCGCACCATGCTCGATACTTCTTGTGCTGGCTCTTTTATGATGAAGACTATTGGATTTAGATGGGATTTATTGGATAGAATTAAACGCAACTCTGAAGATTGGGACCTCGACAATGGTAAGGAGTCAGGTATGACACCTAAGTTTGATTGTGTTAAATCTTTTATGGATACCGATATTTTCCGTAAGTTTAGCACTAAATATGGACTTGATTCTGAGATAGTAGCTTCTTTCTGTGAATCTTTTGCTACTTATGTTGATCTCCCTAAGGAGAAGTGGTTTAAATATCATCCTCCCATAGAAGTAAAAGTACATGCACCTATTAAAGTTGAAGAAAAGACTGTCACTTATAATGATCCTATTGTTCCTACTTGTTATGTTGAGAAACCACCTTTCCCTGTTAGGATAAAGGATCATGCTAAAGCTTTGACTGTGGTTCATAAAAGCAATATTAAAACATATACTCCTCCTGAGCAAGTTAAAGTAGAACCTAATATTGCTATTTTTAAAGATCTCTTGTCTGATAATATTGATGGGCATGTTATTCTGTTCTATGGTGAAACTGCTAGAATTGCTAAACCTTGTGCTAAAGATAAAAATAGACCTATGGTAGGCGTGCCTGTTATTTCAATTAAAATAGGAGAACATTGTTATCATGTCTTATGTGATATGGGTGCTAGTGCTAGTGCAATACCTATTGACTTATACAAAGAAATTATGCATGACATTGCACCTGTTGAGTTAGAAGAAATTGATGTTACTATTAAACTTGCTAATAGAGATACTATTTCACCAATGGGAATTGTTAGAGATGTTGAAGTCTTGTGTGGGAAAACTAAATATCCTACTGATTTTCTTGTTCTTGGTTCCCCACAAGATAGCTTTTGTCCCATTATATTTGGTAGACCCTTCTTAAATACTGTTAATGCTACCATAGATTGCACAAGGGATGTTGTTACTGTTGGCTTAGATGATATGAATCATGAGTTTAATTTCTCTAAATTTAGTAAACAACACCGTGAAGAAGAATTGCCTAGTAAGGATGAAATTATTGGTCTTGCTTCTATTGCCGTACCTCCTAATGATCCTTTAGAACAATATTTGCTAGACCATGAGAATGATATGTTTATGAATGAAAGAAGGGAAATAGATGAAGTATTCTTTAAACAGGAACCTATTCTGAAACACAATTTGCCTGTTGAAATCCTAGGGGATCCCCCTCCACCTAAGGGTGATCCCGTGTTTGAGCTTAAACCGTTGCCTGATAATCTTAAATATGCTTATATTGATGAAAAGAAGATATATCATGTTATTATTAGTGCTAACCTTTCAGAGCATGAAGAAGAAAGATCATTACCCCTTACCTTTTATCGATCAAATGCTAGAAAGATTATGCAAGCATACACATTACTGCTTTCTAGATGGTTATTCTGGTTTCTCTCAAATACCTGTGTCGGCTAAAGATCAATCAAAGACTACTTTTACATGCCCTTTTGGTACTTTTGCTTATAGACGAATGCCTTTTGGTTTATATAATGCACCTGCTACCTTTCAAAGATGCATGATGGCTATATTCTCTTACTTTGTGAAAAGATTTGTGAGGTTTTCATGGACGACTTTTCCGTCTATGGATCTTCTTTTGATGATTGCTTGAGCAATCTTGATCGAGTTTTGCAGAGATGTGAAGAAACTAATCTTGTCTTGAATTGGGAAAAGTGCCACTTTATGGTTAATGAAGGTATTGTCTTGGGGCATAAAGTTTCTAAAAGTGGTATTGAAGTTGATAAAGCCAAGGTTCATGCTATTGAAAAGATGCCATGTCCCAAGGACATCAAAGGTATAAGAAGTTTCCTTGGTCAAGCCGGATTTTATAGGAGGTTCATTAAGGACTTCTCAAAAATTTCTCGGCTTTTGACTAATTTATTACAAAAAGATATACCATTTGTCTTTGATGTTGATTGTGTAGAACCATTTGAAATACTTAAGAAAGCATTAGTCTCTGCACCTGTTGTTCAGCCACCTAATTGGAATTTACCCTTTGAAATTATGTGTGATGCTAGCGATTATGCTGTAGGTGCTGTTCTAGGGCAAAGAGTTGATAAGAAATTAAATGTTATCCATTATGCTAGTAAGACTCTAGACAATGCTCAAAGAAATTATGCTACTACTGAAAAAGAACTTTTAGCGGTTGTATTTGCTTGTGATAAGTTCAGATCTTATATTGTTGATTCTAAAGTAACTATCCACACTGATCATGCTGCTATTAAATATCTTATGGAGAAGAGAGATGTTAAACCTAGACTTATTAGATGGGTTCTCTTGCTACAAGAATTTGATTTGCATATTGTTGATAGAAAAGGAGCTGAGAACCTCGTTGCAGACAACTTATCTAGGTTAGAGAATGTTCTTGATGACCCACTACCTATTGATGATAGCTTTCTTGATGAACAATTAAATGTCATAAGTACTTCTTGTAGTACCCCTTGGTATGCTGATTTTGCTAATTACATAGTTGCTAAATTTATACCACCTAGCTTCACATACCAACAAAAGAAAAAGTTCTTCTATGATTTGAGACATTACTTTTGGGATGACCCACATCTTTATAAAGAAGGAGTAGATGGTGTTATTAGACGTTGTGTACCTGAGCATGAACAGGAACAGATCGTACGCAAGTGCCACTCCGAAACTTATGGAGGACACCATGCGGGAGATAGAACTACACATAAGGTATTGCAATCCGTTTTTATTGGCCTACTCTCTTCAAGGATGCCCGTAAGTTTGTCCTATCTTGTGATGAATGTCAAAGAATTGGTAATATTAGTAGACGTCAAGAAATGCCTATGAATTATTCACTTGTTATTGAACCGTTTGATGTTTGGGGCTTTGATTATATGGGACCTTTTCCTGCCTCTAATGGATATACACATATTTTAGTTGTTGTTGATTACGTTACTAAGTGGGTAGAAGCTATTCCAACTAGTACGTGCTGATCATAATACTTCTATTAAAATGCTTAAAGAAGTTATTTTTCCAAGGTTTGGAGTCCCTAGATATTTAATGATTGATGGTGGTTCACATTTTATTCATGGTGCTTTCCGTAAAATGCTTGCTAAATATGACGTCAATCATAGAATTGCATCTCTGTATCACCCACAGTCTAGTGGTCAAGTAGAATTGAGTAATAAAGAACTCAAATTAATTTTGCAAAAGAAATATAGAAAGAATTGGTCCAAGAAACTTGATGATGCATTATGGGCCTATAGGAACTGCATATAAAAATCATATGGGTATGTCTCCGTATAAAATGGTTTATGGAAAAGCATGTCACTTACCTCTCGAACTAGAACATAAGGCATATTGGGCATTAAAGAGCTCGACTATGATTTTAAACTTGCCGGTGAAAAGAGGTTATTTGATATTAGCTCACTTGATGAATGGAGAACCCAAGCTTATGAAAATGCCAAGTTGTTTAAAGAAAAGGTTAAAAGATGGCATGACAAAAGGATACAAAAGTGTGAGTAATGTAGGTGATTATGTATTGCTATACAACTCTCGTTTAAGATTTTTTGCAGGAGAACTTCTCTCTAAATGAGAAGGCCCCTATGTTATCGAGGAGGTCTATCGTTCCGGTGCCATAAAAATCAACAACTTCGAAGGCACAAATCCGAAGGTGGTAAACGGTCAGAGAATTAAACATTATATCTCAGGTAATCCCATAAATATTGAAACCAATATTATTGAAACCGTAACCCCAGAGGAATACATAAGGGACACTTTCCAGAACGTTTCAGACTCCAAAAAGGAATAGGTATGTGGTACGGTAAGTAAACCGACTCCAAAACAATTTTTAAGGCAATATTTCTCCGTTTTGGAATATTTAGAAAAATAGAAAATTAAGTAGCAGTCCGGGAAGGACACGAGGGCCCCACGAGGCTGGAGGGCGCGCCCCCCTACCTCGTGAGCACCTCGTGTGCCTTCCGGACTCCGTTTTCGTACACGAGACGTATTTTGGTCGGTAAAAATTCATTATATATTCTCCCGAAGGTTTTGACTCCCGTATCATGCAAATATTCTCTGTTTTTGTTTCGAGCTATTTTTCTGACAGATCTAGATTATCATGACGTCCCCAAGTGCTTCCAAGAACAAGTTCTTCGAGAAGGTCATCAACCCTTACCTCGCGGAGGTGCTGTGACACCCTCAAACCATTGAGATGCGTGATGGGTTGCTGCACATCCGCGATGCTGACGGACCAAAGGGAACCGGAAGCATGGAGACGAGGCTCAAAGCAATGGAGCAACAAGTTTTCAAGTACCAGGGGATGGTGGAGCGTGGAATCAATGCTAGCCACACGATGCTCGCGGAGTTCACTAACAACTACAAGCCGGATGCCAAGAACACCGAGGAGGCCATCTTCAAGCTACATGAGAAGATCGAGCACCTCCAAGCCCAAATCTATGACCTGCAAAACCAAAACTGTGAGTATGAATATAGATTCAAAAGAATGAGTTTGGCTGCAGATTCGAGGATTCCGGAGACTCGATCATCCTTCTATGATGGTGAACCTATGCCTTGGAAGATGGATGACAAGCCCGCATCATCAACAACACCTCCACCTTCTTCACCAACCAAGGAGATATAATCACATGGGTATGGGCACTCCCCTTGGCAACTGCCAAGCTTGGGGGAGGTGCCCCGGTATCGTATCACAATCACAACTCCTATCTTTACCGTTTTCCTTAGTTCGATCCTATTAGTAGTATTTTGATCTAGTAGAATAAAGTTTATGGCATGATCTAGTTTTGAGTTTTGCCTTTATGATCTCTCTATGTAATCGAGTCCTGTGAGCTATATAATAAAGATTAGTGTTGAGTCAAGGGCTTGATTTTCTTGCTGATCTTGGGTGAATAAAAGAAAAGAGAAAAAGAATAAGAAGAAACAAAAGTTCATATTGATCTTATTGATAGTAATGACTTCACATAGAAAGAGTGTGATGATTAAAAGTTGTTGGGAGTTGGCAGACATAGCTTTGGTCATCGTTGCAATTAATAGGAAGTAATAAGGAAAGAGAGGTTTCACATATAAATATACTATTATTGACATCTTTTATGATTGGGAGCACTCATCAAAATATGACATGCTAAAGAGTTGATGTTGGACAAGGAAGACAACGTAATGGGTTATGTTTTCTTATATCTGAGATAAAGTATGTTGTCATGGATCATCCAACATGTTGAGCTTGCCTTTCCCCCTCATGCTAGCCAAATTCTCAGCACCAAGTAGAGATACTACTTGTGCTTCCAAATACCCTTAAACCAGTTTTGCCATGAGAGTCCACCATATCTACCTATGGATTGAGTAAGATCCTTCAAGTAAGTTGTCATCGGTGCAAAGCAATAAAAATTGCTCTAAATATGTATGATTAGTGTGGGAGAAATAAGCTTTATACGATCTTGTGATGTGGAAGTAATAAAAGCGACGGACTGCATAATAAAGGTTCATATCACAAGGGGCAATATAAAGTGACGTTCTTTCGCATTAAGATTTTGTGCATCCAACCATAAAAGCGCATGGCAACCTCTGCTTCCCTCTGCGAAGGGCCTATCTTTTATTATTATCTTCTACCTTATGCAAGTGTCATGGTGATCTTCACCTCTCCCTTTTTCAATTTTATCCTTTGGCAAGCCCAGCATGTTGGAAAGAACCTGATCTAGATATATATATCTAATTGGATGTAGGGGGGCATGAGTTATTATTGTTGACATTACCCTTGAGGTAAAAGGTTGTGGGGCGAAACTATAAGCCCCTATCTTTCTCTGTGTCCGATTAAAACTCCGTAACCACAAGTATTGCGCGAGTGTTAGCAATTATGAAGGACTAGATGATAGTTGAGTATGTGGACTTGCTTTTTAGCTCTGACATAGACTCTTTCTGATGTTATGATAAATTGCAATTGCTTCAATGACTGAGGTTATAGTTTGTTGGTTCTCAATAAGGTTTCTGATTCATACTTTTGCATTGTGAATAGATCATCACTTGAACATAAGTAATCATATGACAATATCTATGTATGTTGCTGTTATGAGAATAATCATGATGCCCTTCATGTCCGTATTTTATTTTTATCGACGCCTCTACCTCTAAACATGGGGACATATTTATTGTTATCGGCTTTCTTGAGGAGAAGCGAAGGTCTAAGCTTGGGGGAGTTTAATACGTCCATTTTGCATCATGATTTTATTATCGATATGTATTGCATTATGGGTTGTTATTTCACATTATGTCACAATACTTATGGCTATTCTCTCTTATTTTATAAGGTTTACATAAAGAGGAGAATGTCAGCAGCTGGAATTCTGGGCTGAAAAAGGAGCAAATATTAGAGACCTATTCTGCACAATTCCAAAAGTCTGAAACTCCATGGAATACCTTATAATAAATAATGAAAAATCATCACCAAAGATGAAGACCAGGGGGCCCACACCCTTTCCACGAGGGTGGGGGGCGCCCCCCTAGGGCGTGCCCCTACCTCGTGGGCCCCCTGGTGGCTCTCCGATGACCATCTTCTGCTATATGAAGTCTTTCGTTGAGAAAAAAACAAGAAGCAACCTTTCGGGACGAAACTCTGCCGCCACGAGGCGGAACCTTGGCGGATCCAATCTAGAGCTCCGGCAGAGCTGTTCTGCCGGGGAAACTTCCCTCCCAGAGGGGGAAATCATCGCCATCGCCATCCCCAACGCTCCTCTCATCGGGAGAGGGCAATCCCCATCAACATCTTCATCAGCACCATCTCATCTCAAAACCCTAGTTCATCTCTTGTATCCAATTCTTGTCTCCAAGTCCGAGATTGGTGCTAGTAGGTTGCTAGTAGTGTTAATTACTCATTGTAGTTGATGCTAGTTGGTTTAATTGGTGGAAGATCATATGTTCAGATCCTTTATGCATATTATTACCCCTCTGATTATGAACATGTATATGCTTTCTGAGTAGTTACGTTTGTTCCTGAGGACAAGGGAGAGGTCTTGCTATTAGTAGTCATGTGAATTTGGTATTCGTTCGATATTTTGATGAGATGTATGTTGTCTAGCCTCTAGTGGTGTTATGTGAACGTCATCGTCATCACCAACGCTCCTCTCATCGGGAGAGTGAAATCTCCATCAACATCTTCACTAGCACCATCTCATCTCCAAACCCTAGTTCAGCTCTTGTATCCAATTCTTGTCTCAAAGTCCGGGATTGGTGCTAGTAGGTTGCTAGTAGTGTTGATTACTCCTTGTAGTTGATGCTAGTTGGTTTATTTGGTGGAAGATCATATGTTCAGATCCTATATGCACATTAATACCCCTCTGATTATGAACATGAATATGCTTTGTGAGTAATTACGTTCGTTCCTAAGGACAAGCGAGAAGTCTTGCTATGAGTAGTCATGTGAGTTTGGTATTCGTTTGATATTTTGATAAGATGTATGTTGTCTAGCCTCTAGTGGTTCTATGTGAACGTCGACTACATAACACTTCACCATTATTTGGGCCTAGAGGAAGGCATTGGGAATTAATAAGTAGATGATGGGTTGCTAGAGTGACAGAAGCTTAAACCCTAGTTTATGCGTTGCTTCGTAAGGGGCTGATTTGGATCCATATGTTTCATGCTATGGTTAGGTTTACCTTAATTCTTTTGTTGTAGTTGCGGATGCTTGCAATAGAGGTTAATCATAAGTGGGATGCTTGTTCAAGTAAGAAGAGCACCCAAGCACCGGTCCACCCACATATCAAATTATCAAAGTATCGAACGCGAATCATATGAACGTGATGAAAACTAGCTTGATGATATTCCCATGTGTCATCGGGAGCGTTTTTCCTATTATAAGAGTTTGTTCCGGCTTGTCCTTTGCTACAAAAGGATTGGGCCACCTTGCTGCACTTTATTTACTTTTGTTACTTGTTGCTCGTTACAATTTATCCTATCACAAAACTATCTGTTACCACTTATTTCAGTACTTGCAGAGAATACCTTGCTGAAAACTGCTTATCATTTCCTTCTGCTCGTCGTTGGGTTCGACACTCTTACTTATAGAAAGGACTACGATAGATCCCCTATACTTGTGGGTCATCAGGCACCACGCTGTGCTGACGGAGATGAAGACGGTCCTCAAGGAACCCCCTCGACCCCTAGAGCCACCCGAGGCTCAGGGTCCCGGTGGCTCATGAGGAGTAGCCCCTTCGCCGCATACCTTCAGCTGCCCCAACTCTCCTTCGTAAATAGAACCAGGTGACATTTTCCAAGTTCATTCAGCTGGGAGCGCCCCCAGGGCTGCATCATTCCCAGGCCGCGTGGGTCCGTCCTCGTGGCATGTATCTTTCCTTGTTTATGTCTTTAGCTTACCTTGCTGGGGCGCCCCTCGGGCTGCATCATCCCCAAGCCGCTCGGGCCGGACCCAGTGGCGTGTATCGTTATGCATTTACCTGAGCTAGGTTGCCTTTCATGCTTAATCTATCTATGACTATCACATGCTCGATCGCCACCCACCATGGGAACCGCGCGACGGCCGTCTTTCCTCAGGACCCTTCGCGTGAGTAAGTTAAGCACGACGTTTGTGCTCGGGCCCGTCCCTACAGTGTCGATAAATCCAGCGGCTGAGCTATGTCTGGCGGGCCGGCCCCATTCACGTCACCTCCTGGGGCCATTGGTGCTTATCTTTCTCACGCGATAACCTCAGGAGATTCGTTCGGTGCAGGTTGTCTAACCATCTCGCAGGACCAAGACAGCGAACAAGAACCAAGACCAGGCACAACCCGCCTTGAGGTAGGGCCTTGTGAGTCCCGCGCTGGCTCACGAGTGCCCAAAAACACCTCGCATGGCTCTGCTGTGCAAGCCACGTGTCAGGGCGGGGCTGTACACGCCCCGGGGGCTCTCCGCAGTAGGGAGTCCCCTCTCACGCACCAGAAGCAAATCAGCAATCACCACGGCGACCCTTGCCCTTCCTCATGCTAACTTGCAGGAACCTCCTGATGGCCACAGCAGGCGGTACCGCGGACTCTCCCACTTCTCTCATGCGATTCACTTGCGCGTTAAAAGGGGGGCTCTTGAGCATCGCGCCTCCGGAGCTCTTACTGGCTCTCCAGCCCTCACCTCCTGGCCTTGACCATGGCACGCGACCTGGCATACCAGCGGCGGCTGAGCTCGCTCGAGGGCCGGGACCTGAGGACGCAAAGCACCAAGAAGAACATGGAAGGGAGGGGGAGGCCCGCACGGGCCTGACCTAGCTACACCACGGTGGCCGACGTACGAGTTCGGCATGACTCGAGGAGCCGACCCCGGACAACCAAGATAAGTTCTCGCTCTGGATCCACCAGTCGCTACGACACGAGACCCTCGCTCACTCCCTTCGCTGCCCTGCTGCGGCAACGTTTTCTTCCTTTCCCATCCTAAGACAGCTGGTTGCACGCTAAAGGGGTCTCTTGAGCATCGCGCCTCAGGAGCTCTTACTAGACCTCGGGCCGCTCACCTCCTGGCCTTGACCATGGCAGGCGACCTGGCATACCAGCAATGGCTGTAGCCTGCCTGAGGACCAGGACCTATCAGCGTAGAGCACCAAGTTGCCGCGGGATTGGAAAGGGGAGGCCGAGCCTCAGCAGGATATGCGCGCGCAGATCTTCATAATGAGGGCAATGTTGACAAAAGGCATTACAGACGCTTTACACGCCCCCACGGGGTTCATTTCTTGATTCCTCGCATGGAACAAAAGGGAAGGAATTCATATGAGTTCTATCTACACGCACCAAATGTCACCGACGCCATCATCAATAGTGGGCCACGTGAGGCCGGCGCCAACCCCATCAAGATCAGCGGCGATGGCGGCTGGACGCTACAGCCCTGCTCCGGGCTCGGCGGGAGCTCGGGGGCACGTAGCTGTCATCGCTCGTCTCCGGAGACTCCACGAGCTCAGGAGAGTCGCTGGACCACCAGGAGTCGCCGTTGTCGCTAGAGGAGCTGCAGCCGAGGCCTGCGGCGGGCCCAGCGCCCGCCGCAGCGTCATCCTGGCGACCTCCTTCAGGGAAGCACTCTAGGCGGTGGCCATCTTCGTCGAAGACCTTGAAGAACAACACGGAGGCACCGTCGTACTCGAAGTGGATCGCGAGGGCGCCCTCCGTGTGGCAGACTCTGGCAATCTCGCCCCAGCCCTGGGTCATGAAGATCTTCCCGGAGGCAACGGCTCCAATCTCCGCTCCAGTCGCTGGGGCGTCGCAGTCGGCGTGTTGCAGCCAAAGCTCACGAAGGCCCCTCGGCGGCATCTCGGCGGCGAAGAACTACGGGAGGCGAATCCAAGTGCTCGGGGGCATCGCCGCCGACAGCACGAACTCGCGCGAGTCGTCCGCAACATGGACCCCTGGGGCGACGGTGTGCGCCTCCGCGGCATGGTGACCACGGCCCTGGCGCGGGCAGCGCCGCTCACCGCTCGTCCCTCTGGAATCTTCGGCGTGAGCGTACAAGGGCAACGAGTACCTAGGAGACGGCCTCTCATACCAAGGCCGCGACACCACCGGCCTCACGAGCATCTCGCCGCGATGAGACCTCCTCTTCTTCGGCGGGAGCAGCTCGGGCTCATTGAGGGGAGCCTTGCCCTTCTCTGCGGCCGAGAACCTCCGGATCGGCGCCATGTCTGCACAAGCAAGGAGTGGAGATAGGAAGGAGAAGAAGCGGGAGAGGCAGAGGGACTTGTCATGTCGGGCAGTTGCCGAGGCAACATGGGGAAGCGGAGACGCCCACGTCCAATCAACCGCCACGCGTCGACCAAGGACGTAGGCTATTGGGGCCCGCGACGCTCCGCACTTGACCTTTGGCTTCGCCTCGAAGCCAAGCCCGAGCGTGCCTTGTGCTCGGGGGCTACTGTCGGCGTTCTGGCAACGAGAGTCCCCAGACTTGCCTGCCTGCGGCCCACGGCATGGCTTTGCTAGCAGGCCTGTACGGCCCATCTTGATCAACAAGTCATTCAAGACCTTCGCGAGGGGCCAAGCCTCGCGAGGTGGACGACGCAAGACCTCCTCAGGAGAGGCCTCGCCAGGCAGGCTCGTGAGGGACAGAGAGTTCAAGGCAAGGCAAACCTCGCGAGGTTCTCGTGACGTGAGCCATGACGATCGAGACCAGGCGGGCTCCAGCGCGCGCAACGTCCTTGTTTCCTCTTTGGTGCTAAGGGGGCAAGCGCAGGCGCAGAGTACCGAGGCATCAAGCAAAGGTTTCCATATTGGTGCAACAAGACCAAGACCGGAAGGACGGCAAGACGGAGGTCACCATGGAGCCCAAGGCGGCGTCACCACCAGAGCCTTTTGCAGGCGAAGACCACTTTTGTGAGGATAAGCTGTACTAGCTGTCCCCTTTCAAATTGGCCGTTGTTGGCTCCCTTCCCGCTCAATATTTGGGGAGAGGACCAGGGCCTCTATAAATAGGACTAGCCACCACCATAGCTAGGGCGACCTGATCGAAAAAGGAGAAGTCGGGGCTGATCAAATCCACACACACAAGTTCGCCAAGCACAAGAACACCTCAACCTCAGGAGGCTGTTCTTCCCCTTGTACTATTCATCATCAGCCCAAGAGGCAATCCACCACCACAACACTGGAGTAGGGTATTACACCACAATGGTGGCCCGAACCAGTATGAATCTTGTGTGCCTTGTGTTGTGAGTTCGTCGAGTTAGTTCGTAAGATCTTAGCTGAGTTAGGACGTGGATCGGTAGGGGGAAATCTTCGTGCGCACCCCAGTGTTAGAACCTTAAGGGTTTTGCCGGAACCCGCGATCCGATATTGGAGGGGGAGGCGCCCAAGAGGGGGAAACTGATCCTCCCGGATAGTTCAGACTCAGAGTCCGAAGTCCCCAAGATACATCCCATGGTGAAGCCCCTGGCCAAATCATAAGTATTCAGAAACTCACTATTATCTTTGGTCTACCTGCTTCCATTATGTAAGTTATTTTGATATTTGCCTTTCAGCCCTCCCCGCGTGCTCCAGCATACTCCATTGTCGGAGGGGAATTCTCTGCCGCCCGAAATGGCAGAGAGTGGCATACCACCGCGAGCCCCTCGTCTATCGCCATGGAGGACACCAAAGTGTCATCCCGAAGGACCTCTCCTGGCCGAGAGGGGGCGAACGAAGCCGTCGAGAGAATGCCCGAGGTTAATGCCTCGGTCGCCGAAGACCTAGGGGAGGCGGCCCCTATGACAACCGACAGTGGGGAGCCCCAACAATCCGGCCCCCAGCCGAACACCATTTCGGAGGCTAGCATAGCTTCGGGATCGGATAAGCAGCCCCCTTTGAAAGAGGGGGGAGGAGCACCAGCTCCATCGGCATCCTCCACTAGTTTGGAGCCCCCCATACTCTGGAGAAGCACTTCAAAGTGCTTCCGTCGTGGCGGAGCACCGCACCCTGATGGGTGTGGTTATGGAGAAGGTTCAGTCCGCTAAAAACGGACTGAACGAAGCCTTCTGCAGCCTACTGGCAGGCTTTGAGGTATGCGACGTAATGTTCTAAAAACTTTTCATATAGAAGAATAAACCTGTGTACAAACAGTAGCCCCTGAGGCTCTGTCTGGTTTAGAAGAAAAAGAAACCGGACTAAGGATCCACATAGTAATTGGGATAGTAACATACTGTGCTATCATTGTAACAGACCTCCATGTTGGCGGCAACCGCCCAGGCCGCAGAAGTTTCCGAACTCAATCGGAAGCTTCAAGTGGACAATGAGGAGCTCGACCGCATCAACAAGCGGTTCGATGAAACACAAGGTATGCGTATGATGTTTAAAAAGAAATTAAATTGCATGCTAGAAGTGATATGCATATTTAGAGGTTAACTCATAGAATGCTTTCATTATGATCATAGTTGGCGCAGCCGAGGTCGAGACCCTCAAAGGCGCCCTCGCCCAGGCCAAGAAGGAAGCAGAGGCAAATAAGGCAACTGCTGATAAAGCGGCTGCTGAACTAGAGGCCGAACAAACTGCCCGCCGCCAACATGAAGCTCGGGTGACCGAAATCGAGCAGGAGCTGAAGGATGCCATCAGCAAATGCGAGACATTGGAGCAGAAGACTTCGGCCCAGTCTTCCGAGCTTGCCATGGTTCTCCAGGATGCCAAAGATGCGCGGAGTGAGTCCCGAAGCACTTGCAAAGAGATCCACTAGGCGAGGCATATAGCGGCTGGTAAGGCCTTTCTTTTGCAGAGTATCTTTGGAGGTCAAAGGTACGCTTTGCTCACATGAGTGTGGAGTTCTCCAGGCGCATTTACGGATCTTCCAAAGAGTGCCACCGATGCCGCGTAGTTCTTTCGAGCCCAGGAGGGGAGCTCGACCGAGAAGCTGTTCTGGTCGCAATTTCTCACACCGGGACATCCGACGCCTCTAAACGACCAACTGAAGCAGCTGGTAGAGCTGCATAGGGCAGTGGGTTTGGCTATGAAAGACTTGATAGTCCAACTTTGGCCGGCCAAGCCGATCCCTAACAGCTACTTCGGTTTGGTAGCTCGGCTTGTCAACGTGCGGCCGCGGATTGATGCCGTGAACCGCTCGGCCTGCATAGATGGTGCCCGGATGGCCTTCGCCCACGTCAAAATGCAATGGGCGAAGATGAAGGCCACCGAAGTGGCAACCGTGGGCCCACCCGAGGGCAAATATCATCGGAAGCCGGAGAGGTAATTTGACAACGTCCTAGAAGGAGCCTGAGAGATAGAGGGCCAATGTTTGAAGGACATAATATTTGATTAAATGTGGTCGGGTTGTACAAACTATGTTGTGAACCCATGCTGTTATATATCTATGTTTGCGCCTTTTATTTCAAGCGATTTTTGCCCCTGTGTGGCCGTTTATAGTTATATTCTGAAAGTTGCTAGTCGTCATCTTCATCCCGCATGTAGATGCTACAGGGGTGTTCGACATAACGTGTGACCACACTCTATCCAGTGTCTTGGTCCATAAAGGAGGTGTCCGCGAGGTGAACCAGGCAATTGGACTATGCGGCTTTATTACTTTCACTTAGCCATATGAGTTTGACTGTGGAGCTAAGTACTAGCCCCTCGTGCGTGTGCGGCTATCCGGGCTATGGTGCCTTTTCCACGCGGCTGGACGAAGACCAGCCCCTCATATAACACGGGGTGAATCGCTAACGATTTGTAGTATAATACTAAGTCGCCGAACCACCGACAGCTCTCGCCTATCATGACAGTCAGTTTTCGGCTTTCTCTACTAAGGTACTTGACCGCACGAAACAGAAATACAATCGCAGTAGTTCTCCCTTTACTACCTTAGCCAAACAAGCGAAACGTAAGGTGGTAAGCATAGGAGCCGGGCAACCCGACTATAGACCAAAGACATGATTTTGGAGCCGATGCATATAATGCAATATCCGGGACGCCGAAGAGTTCCCTATAGGTGTTTGGACTTGAAATGTGCATGGCCGAATACAGCCCCTGGTGTTAAGGCCGGACTAAAGCACGTGTGGCAATCTGAAGTAGGGAGGGAATACAGAATAAAGTGACTTCCAAAAAAAGTGGTTATCATCTGCTTCCTTTATACCCTGATTAATATGTCGAGCCGTGTTGTTACAGATAATGCCAAAAACATCAAGGTCATTTTACATGCCAAAAGTTTATACAAGGGAAAGGTTTACACAGAGCCTAAACGAAATGGTTTAAGAATCCCAATGATGCCCTGCTGCATGCCTGCGTTGTTTCTCCTTGGTGAGATATCCTTGAAAAGGAGGAGTCTGATGGTCGTCTGCTAAAAGGAGGAACCTAGAAAGGAGTCCCCGCACGACCATAGATCAGGTAGGTTTTAACCAAAGTGGAAAAATATATTTGAGGTCCGAATAGGGTCAAGTCGTACTATGGACCTTTTCCGCAGTGTGCCTCCGGCACTGCCCATGGTATGTTGAGTGCGTAGTTATGTACGCGCGGTACGTATGCCGCAACCTTATGGGGCGATCGGCGGAGGCTAAACTGCTATTCAAGCTCCGGTTCCACCGAGCTACTGCATTGCAACGCGGATCGGACACATTTAGCAGTGTCATGGGTCTTGATGACCGGTGAATTGTTCGGCTTGATGAGTCCGCCTTGTACTTCGGCCGCTAGGGCTGCGGTATGCTCCTTCGTGCGGAGGGAGCACTCCGTATTCCCATTTACTGTGATGACGCCACGTGGTCCACACATTTTGAGCTTCAGATAAGCATAATGCAGGACTGCATTAAAACGGGCGAAAGCAGTTCGTCCGAGAAGCGCATGATAACCACTGTGAAAAGGGACGATGTCGAAGATCAATTCTTCGCTTCAAAAGTTGTCTGGAGAGCCGAATACTACTTCCAGTGTTAGTGAGCCCGTGCAGCGGGCCTTCACGCAGGGTATCACTCCCTTAAAAGTAGTGTTGCTAGGCTTGATTCTTGACGGGTCGATACCCATCTTACGGAGAGTATCCTCATAGGTCAAGTTGAGGCTGCTGCCGCCGTCCGTAAGGACTCTAGTGAGATGGTATCCGCCGATGATAGGATCGAGTACCAGGGCCGCCGAACCTCTGTAACGGATACTGGTTGGGTGATCCCTACAATCAAAGGTGATCGGACAAGCTGACCATGGGTTGAATTTTGGGGCAACAGGATCTACGGCGTAGACATCCCTTAATGCGCGTTTGCGCTCCCTCTTGGGGATGTGGGTGATATAGATCATTGATACGTCCATTTTGCATCATGTTTTCTTACTGTTATTTATAATGTTTTTATCCATAATAATGCTTTTTTGAGTAATTCTAATGCCTTTTCTCTCATAATTTGCAAGGAACACACCAAGAGGGAGAATTCCGGCAGTTGGAAATCTGGACCTAGAAAAGCTACATCAGGCCACCTATTCTGCACAACTCCAAATGAGCTGAAACTTCACGGAGATTTTTTATGGATTATTTAAGAAATACTGGAGCCAATAAACACTAGAGGGGGGCCAGGTGGGCACAACCTACCTAGGCGCACCAGGCCCCCCAGGCGCGCCCTGGTGGGTTGTGGCCTCCTCGGCCGACCTCCGGTGCCCATCTTCTGGTATATAAGTCATTTTGACCTAGAAAAAAAATATAAGAGGAGGACTTTCGGGAAGAAGCGCCGCCGCCTCGAGGCGGAAATTGGGCAGGAGCAATTTTGCCCTCCGGCGAAGCGATTCCGCGAGGGGAACTTCCCTCTCGGAGGGGGAAATCATCATCATCATCACCAACAACTCTCCCATCTTGGGGAGGGCAATCTCCATCTACATCTTCAACATCACCATCTCCTCTCAAACCCTAGTTCATATCTTGTGTTCAATCTTGTTACCGGAACTATAGATTGCTACTTGTGGGTGACTAGTAGTATTGATTACATCTTATGGTTGATTACTATACGATTTATTTGGTGGAAGATTATATGTTCAGATCCATTATGCTATTTAATACTCCTCTGATCATGAACATGTTTATTGTCTGTGAGTAGTTGATACGTCTCCAACGTATCTATAATTTTTGATTGTTTCATGCTGTTATATTATCAATCTTGGATGTTTTATAATAATTTTATAGTCATTTTATATCATTTTTGGTACTAATCTATTGACATAGTGCCAACTGCCAGTTCCTGTTTTTTCTGTGTTTTTTCACATCGCAGAAAATCAATATCAAACGGAGTCCAAATGCCACGAAACTTTAGGGAGATTTTTTATGAACCGGAAGGAACAAGTTGGGCCCTGGTTGCACCTGGGGGGAGTCCCGGGTAGGTGACAACACACCAGGGTGCGCCAAGAGGCCCAGGCGCGCCCTGGTGGGTTGTGCCCACCTCGGGTGCCCCCGGACCACCTCTTTGCTCTATAAATACCCAAATATTCCAGAAACCCTAGGGGAGTTGACGAAATATTCATCCAGCCGCCGCAGAGTCCAAAACCACCAGATCCAATCTAGACACCATCTCGGATGGGGTTCACCACCTCCGTTGGTGCCTCTCCGATAATGCATGAGTAGTTCTTTGTAGACCTTTGGGTCCGTAGTTAGTAGCTAGATGGCTTCATCTCTATCTCTTGATTCTCAATACAATGGTCTCTTGAAGATCCATATGATGTAACTCTTTTTGCGGTGTGTTTGTTGGGATCTGATGAACTTTGAGTTTATGACCAGTCATATCTTTTTATATCTTTGAAAGTTATTTGAGTTTCTTTGATCTCTTATATGCATGATCTCTTATAACCTCGTATTTCTTCTCCGATATTTGGGTTTTGTTTGGCCAACTTGATCTATTTATCTTGCAATGGGAAGAGGTGCCCAGTAGTGGGTTCGATCTTACGGTGCTTGATCCTAGTGACTGAAAGGGAACCGACATGTATGTATCGTTGCTACTAAGGATAAAAATATGGGATCTATATTTACGCAATAGATAAACGGATCTTGTCTACATCATGTCATCGTTCTTATTGCATTACTCCGTTTTTCCATGAACTTAATACACTGGATGCATGCTGGATAGCGGTCGATGTGTGGAGTAATAGTAATAGATGCAGGCAGGAGTCGGTCTACTAATCTAGGACATGATGCCTATGTAATGATCATTGCATGGATATCGTCATAATTATTTGAGGTTCTATCAATTGCCGAACAGTAATTTGTTTACCCACTGTTTGCTATCTTTTTTGAGAGAAGCCACTAGTGAAACCTACGGCCCACGGGTCTTCTTCCTCATATATTTGCTTGCGATCTACTGTTCCTTTGCATTTTTATTCAGATCTATTAAACCAAAAATACAAAAATACTTTGCTGCACTTTTATTTTATTTGCAACCTATTATTTCAATCTACTACAATTTTCTGGCATCGTTACCCGAAAGGGATTGACAACCCCTTTAACACGTCGGGTTGCGAGGTGTTGTTATTTGTGTCCAGGTGTTGTTTACGTTGTGTTGCTTGGTTCTCCTACTAGTTCGATAACCTCGGTTTCTTCATTGAGGGAAATACCTACTGTCGTTGTGCTGCATCATCCCTTCCTCTTTGGGGAAATACCGACGTAGTCCTAGCAGACATGAGCTTTTCTGGCACTATAGTGAGAGAGCAATCAAAAGGAATTTCCGGCACCGTTGCCGGGGAGGATCTTCAACATATACCAGGTTCATAATCACAAAGCTCATCTCCTTGCAATTTACATTATTTTCCATTTGCCTTTTGTTTTCCTCTCCCCACTTCACAAAAATTTGCCGTTTTATTCGCCCTCTTTTTCGTTTGCCTTTTTCTCGTCAGATCTTTTGTTTGCTTGTGTTGCCATGTGGCTTCTATATGCGTGCATCTTCTCTTGCTAAAAATCTATTTATATGGATCCCCATCCACTTGCTAAGATTTTTAAAAGATCCAATCATGATGAACCAATTGCTAGCGAGTTGAGTGCACTAGATTATCTTTATGAAGTTTTGCTTGAGAATCGTGAATCTGAAAATCGTGATGAAGAAATTTATGAAGTGATTCATGATACCTACTTGAATGAAAAGCATGACTGCAATAATTTTACTATAAATTCTATTAATGTCAATTGTGCTAATAATATGCAAAACCCCAAGCTTGGGGATGCTTGTTTTGTCATGTCCGCTACTTATTGCAATGATCATGATTGGGGTGATAATGTTTCTTATGATCTTGAAAATTTATTTAAGCCTCATGATGAATATGTTTGCGATAATATTTAAAGTGAGTTTGGAAGAGCGTCAACTTTAGCTAAAAATAATACCACATATTTGAAGAGTGTTCAATCTTATGAAATTTTTGATGAAAGTGGGTTTGGAGAGGTCATGACTTTAGTTGATGTTAATCCCACTATCTTGGAAGATTATAAAACCTTTATGCATGTGGATCGTGAAGAGAATATTTTATATGATAGCTATATTGTTGAATTTGATTATGATCCTACATGTAATTATTTTGACAGATGGAAATATGGTTGTAGAAATTTTCATGTTACTAAATTACCTCTCGTTATTTTGAGATTGCTATTGTTTCTTTCTTCTTCCTTGCATATGCTAGATATTTCTTGCCTTGATGATTTGTTTGCTTATAAAATTCCGATGCATAGAAAGCATGTTAGACTTAAATATGTTTTTCATATGTTTCATGATGCTCTCTTTGTGTTTCAATTCTTATTTTTCATGTGAGCATCATTGAAATCTTATGCCTAGCTAAGGGTGTAAAACTATAGTGCTTGTTGGGAGGCAACCCAATGAATAAAATTTATTTTTGCTTTTTGCTTCCTGTTCTTGTGTATTATCACAATTATTCTACGGTTATTATTGTGTTTTTTATGTTTTAATTAGTGTTTGTGCCAAGTAAAGCCTTTAGGATCTTCTTGGGTGATAGTTGTTTGATCTTGCCGAAAACAGAAACTTTTACGCTCACGAAATTATTTTTCGTTTTTTACCAGAGAGTGATAAAGTACATATTCCACTTGCAGTAGATCAAAATACAAATTCCTTAGGCCTTCCTAATTTTTCAAATTTTTTGGAGTTACAGAAGTATTCTAAATAGTCAGATTGCTACAGACTGTTCTGTTTTGACAGATTCTTTTTTCTTTGTGTTGTGTGCTTATTTTGATGGCTCTATGGTTTCTTTTATGAGTTTTTTCCATAGAAAAGTTGGAATACAGTAGATATAATACAAAAACAAAATATGAATTGGTTTGATAGAGTACTTATAGTAGTGGTTTATTATTCTTATACTAACGGATCTCACGAAGATTTTGTTGAGTTTTGTGTGGTTGAAGTTTTCAAGTTTTGGGTTATCTTATGATGGATGAAAGAAGGATAGAAGAGCCTAAGCTTGGGGATGCCCCGACATCCCAAGCTATTATCCAAGAATGAGCAACCAACTAAGCTTGGGGATGCCCCGACATCCCAAGCTATTATCCAAGAATGAGCAACCAACTAAGCTTGGGGATGCCCCCGAGTGGCATCCCCTCTTTCTTCTAACGACCATCGGTATTTAACTTGATACTATATTTTTATTCGTCACATGATACGTGTTTTGCTTGGAGCGTCTTGTATGATATGAGCCTTTGATCGTTTTATTTTGTGTTTTAAGTCATCAATCCTTGCTGGACACACCTATTTGAGAGAGCCAAAATTATTTCATGACTTGTTAGAATAGCTCTCTATGCTTCACTTAAATCTTTTATGAGCTAGGACTTGCTATAGTTCTTCACTTATATCTTTTTGAGCACGGTGTGCTTAGTATTTTTCAAGAAATGCTCTCTCGCTTCACTTAGATTTATTTGGGAGTTAGTAAAATTTTGAAGAAATTCTCTCTTGCTTCACTTAAATTATTTTGAGAGAAAGAAATATTATGATCATGATCTTCACTTATATTTGTTTGAGCTTATGAAAAGCAACACATGAAAATTAGTCCCAAAGTGATAGATATCCAAGAAGGATAAAGAAAAGAAAAATGTCATGAAGATCATTGGACAAAATAAACTTGATTCTTAGTAATAGTTTTGAGATATGATGATGTTATATGTGAGTTATGTTGATGAGTAATTATGCTCTAGTAGGAATATTGGTGTTAAGGTTTGTGATTCCCGAAGCGTGCACATATAGTCTCTCGTTATGCTATGATGTTGGAGGATGATTTATTTTTGATTTGTCTTCCTTATGAGTGGCAGTCTGGGATGAGCGATGGTCTTTTCCTACCAATCTATCCCCCTAGGGGCATGCGTAGTAGTACTTTGCTTCGAGGGCTAATAAACTTTTGCAATAAGTATATGAGTTCTTTATGACTAATGTGAATCCATGGATTATACCCACTCTTACATTTTTCGCAATTTGCTAGCCGCTACGGTACCTTGCATTGCCCTTTCTCACATTGAGACGTGGTGCAAACTTCGCAGGTTCATCGAAACCCCATGATATGATACGCTCTATCACACATAAGCCTCATTATATCTTCCTCAAAACAGCCACCATACCTACCTATTATGGCTTTTCCATGGCCATTCCGAGATATATTGCCGTGCAACTTCCACTGCTTTCGTTTGATGACTTGAGCATTCATTGTCACATTGCTTTGCATGATCATATAGCTGACATAGTGTTTGTGGCTCAGCCACCGTTCATCATTTTTCATACATGTTACGCTACATCATTGCCAGAGGCATTCATATAGAGTCATACTTGTCATAGGTATCGAGTTGTAATTTTTGTTTCTTTTGAGTTATAAGTAAATAGAAGTGTGATGATCATCATTATTCATTCTTAGAGTAGTGCCCCAGTGAGGAAAGGATGATGGAGACTATGATTCCCCCACAAGTCGGGATGAGACTCCGGACAACGAGAGAAGAAAAAAAGAAAAAAAGAAAAGAAAAAAGAAAAAAATAAATAAATAAAAAGAAAAAAAGAAAAAAGAAAAAGAAACAAAGAGAGAAGGGGTATTGCTAGTATCCTTTACCACACTTGTGCTTCAAAGCAGCACCATGTTTTTCATATGGAGAGTCTCCTATGTTGTCACTTTCATATACTAGTGCGAATTTTTCATTATAGGATTAGATGCACACCCACTTAGTTTTCATATTGAGCTTTCATACACTTATAGCTCTTAGTGCATTCGTTGCATGGCAATTCCTACTCCTCACGTTGATATCGACTGATGGGCATCTCCATAGCCCGTTGGTTAGCCGCATTGATGTGAGACTTTCTTACCTTTTATCTTCTCTATATTTACCCCTATCATCATACTCTATTCCACCCGTAGTGCTATATCCATGGCTTGCACTCATGTATTGCGTAAGAGTTGAAAAAGCTGAAGCATGTTAAAAAGTATGAAGCAATTGCTCGGCTTGTCATCGGGGTTGTGCATGATAAATACTTTGTGTTAAGAAGACAAAGCATGACAAGACTATATGATTTTGTAGGGATAACTTATTTTAGCATTGATATTTTGAAAGAGATGGTTGCTTGTTGATATGCTTGAGTATCTAAATTATTATGTCAAAACTAGACTATTGCTCTGAATCACATAAAATTCCAATTGTCCATGCTATAAAGAAAAGAATATGATATGACATGATAGGCAGCACTCCACATCAAAAATTCTATTTTTATCACTTACCTACTCGAGGACGAGTAGGAGTTAAGCTTGGGGATGCTGATATGTCTCCAACTTATCTATAATTTTTAATTGTTTCATGCTGTTATATTATCAATCTGGGATGTTTTATAATCATTTTATAGTCATTTTATATCATTTTTTGGTAATAACCTATTGACATAGTGCCAAGTGCCAGTTCCTGTTTTTTTCATGTTTTTTACATTATGGAAAATCAATATCTAACGGAGTCCAAATGCCACGAAACTTTACGGAGATTTTTTATGGACCAGAAGGAACAAGTTGGGCCCTGGTTGCACCTGGGGGAGTCCCGAGGAGGGGACAACCCACCAGGGCACGCCAGGAGGCCTAGGCGTGACCTGGTGGGTTGTGCCCACCTCGGGTGCCCCTCGGACCGCCTCTTTGCTCTATAAATACCCAAATATTCCAGAAACCCTAGGGGAATCGACGAAATATTCATCCAGCCGCCGCAGAGTCTAGAACCACGAGATCCAATCTAGACACCATCTCAGATGGGGTTCATCACCTCCATTGGTGCCTCTCCGATGATGTGTGAGTAGTTCTTTGTAGACCTTTGGGTTCGTAGTTAGTAGCTAGATGTCTTCATCTCCCTCTCTTGATTCTCAATACAATAGTCTCTTGGAGATCCATATGATGTAACTCTTTTTGCGGTGTGTTTGTTGGGATCTGATGAACTTTGAGTTTATGATCAGTCATATCTTTTTATATCCATGAAAACTATTTTGAGTTTCTTTGATCTCTTATAGCCTCATATTTCTTCTTCGATATTTGGGTTTTGTTTGGCCAACTTGATCTATTTATCTTGCAATGGGAAGAGGTGCCCGGTAGTGGGTTCGATCTTACGGTGCTTGATCCTAGTGACAGAAAGGGAACCGACACGTATGTATCGTTGCTACTAAGGATAAAAAGATGGGATCTGTATCTACGCAATAGATAAACGGATCTTGACTACATCATGTCATCGTTCTTATTGCATTACTCCGTTTTCCATGAACTTAATACACTAGATGCATGTTGGATAGCGGTCGATGTGTGGAGTAATAGTAGTAGATGCAGGCAGGAGTTGGTTTACTTATCTTGGACGTGATGCCTATGTAATGATCATTGCCTGGATATCGTCATAATTATTTGAGGTTCTATCAATTGCCCAACAGTAATTTGTTTACCCGCCATTTGCTATCTTTTTCGAGATAAGCCACTAGTGAAACCTACGGCCCCCGGGTCTTCTTCCTCATATATTTGCTTGCGATCTACTTTTACTTTGCATTTTTATTCAGATCTATTAAACCAAAAATACAAAAATACTTTGCTGCACTTTATTTTATTTGCGATCTATTATTTCAATCTACTACAATTTTCTCGCATCGTTACCCGAAAGGGATTGACAACCCCTTTAACATATCGGGTTGTGAGGTGTTGTTTTTTGTATGCAGGTGTTGTTTATGTTGTGTTGCTTGGTTCTCCTACTGGTTCGATAACCTTGGTTTCTTCACTGAGGGAAATACCTACCGTTGTTGTGCTTCATCATCCCTTCCTCTTTGGGGAAATACCGACATAGTCCTAGCAGACAGGAGTTTTTCTGGCGCTATAGTCAGAGAGCAATCAGTAGTTACTTTTGTTCTTGAGGTCACGAGAGAAATCATGTTGCAAGTAATCATGTGAACTTGATATGTGTTTGATATTTTGATAGTATGTATGTTGTTATTCCCTCGGTGGTGTCATGTGAACGTCAACTACATGACACTTCACCATATTTGGTCCTAAGGGAATGCATTGTGGAGTCGCAATTAGATGGTGGGTTACGAGAGTGACAGAAGCTTAAACCCTAGTTTATGCGCTATTTCGTAAGGGACTGGTTGGATCCAAAAGTTTAATGCTATGGTTAGAATTTATTCTTAATACTTTTCTCGTAGTTGCGGATGCTTGCGAGAGGGTTAATCATAAGTAGGAGGTTTGTTCAAGTAAGAACAACACCTAAGCACCGGTCCACCCACATATCAAATTATCAAAGTAGCGAACACAAATCAAACCAACATGATGAAAGTGACTAGATGAAATTCCTGTGTACCCTCAAGAACGCTTTGCTTATCATAAGAGACCGTTTTGGCCTGTCCTTTTCCTAAAAAGGATTGGGCTACCTTGCTGCACTTTCATAACTATTATCGTTACTTGCTCGTTACAAATTATCTTTCTATCAAACTACTCGCTACTTACAATTTTAGCACTTGCAGACAATACCTTACCGGAAACTACTTGTCATTTCCTTCTGCTCATTGTTTGGTTCCACACTCTTACTTATCAAAAAGAGCTACAATTGACCCACTATACTTGTGGGTCATCAAGGCTATTTTCTGGCACCGTTCCAGGGAGTGAAGCGCTTTTGGTAAGTGGAATTTGGTAAGGAAACATCTATATAGTGTGCTGAAATTTATTGTTACTTGTTACTATGGAAAACAATCCTTTGAGGAGTTTGTTTGAGGTATCATCACCACATCCGGAACTACAATTAGCTACCCCTCAACCTACTGCACCTACTGAAAATATTGAATATGAAATTCCTTCGGGTATGATAGAACAACTGCTAGCTAATCCTTATGCAGGAGATGGAACTGAACATCTTGATATGCACTTGATATATGTGGAACAAATTTGTGGATTGTTTAAGCTTGCAGGATTACCCAGGGATGAAGTGATGAAAATGGTTTACCCTTTATCTTTGAAGGGAAAATTATTGGCATGGTATAGGCTATGTGATGATATTGGATCATGGAATTGGAATCGTTTGAAATTGGAGTTCCACCAAAATTTTTATCCTATGCATCTAGTTCATCGTGATCGGAATTATATATATAATTTTTGGCCTCGTGAAGGAGAAAGTATCGCTCATGCTTGGAGGAGGCTTAAGTCAATGTTATATTCATGCCCCAATCATGAGCTCTCAAGAGAAATTATTATCCAGAATTTTTATGCTCGGCTTTCTCGTAATGATCAAACCATGCTTGATACTTCTTGGGCTGGTTCATTTATGAAGAAGACTATTGAATTCTGGTGGGATCTTTTGGAAAGAATTAAACGCAACTCCGAAGATTGGGAACTCGACGAAGGTAAAGAGTCAGGTATTAAAATTTGAAGACATTATAACCGAGCACTTTTCCTGCCCTCTTAGGCCATCAAGGTTCTTGGCCATCGGATCTCGCGGATGAAAATTTTCTGGCCATCCAATCGACTCCTGGATGGATGTCTCTACGGAAGCTACTCCCGTAACAAATTCCACCTTCTATGGTTAATTGGGCCAATATGGGCTTTCTGATTCCACCCTAACCTCTCGCTCATCTCTCCTCCCTCTTTCACCCATGATACAAACGTGCGCCACTGATACGTCTCCAACGTATCTATAATTTTTGATTGCTCCATGCTATATTATCTATTGTTTTGGACATTATTGGGATTTATTATCCACTTTTATATTATTTTTGGGACGAACCTATTAACCGGAGGCCCAGCCCAGAATTGTTGTTTTTTGCCTGTTTTAGGGTTTCAAAGAAAAGGAATATCAAACGGAGTCCAAACGGAATGAAACCTTCGGGAACGTGATTTTCTCATCGAATACAACTCAGGAGACTTGGACCCTACGTCAAGACACGTAACAGGAGGCCACGAGGTAGGGGGGCACGCCTACCCCGCCCAGGCCCGCCCTCCACCCTCGTGGGCCCCCTGTTGCTCCACCGACATACTTCTTCCTCCTATATATACCCACGTACCCCCAAACGATCAGAAACGGAGCCAAAACCCTAATTCCACCACCGCAACTTTCTGTATCCATGAGATCCCATCTTGGGGCCTGTTCCGAAGCTCCGCCGGAGGGGGCATCGATCACGGAGGGTTTCTACATCAACACCATAGCCCCTCTGATGAAGTGTGAGTAGTTTACCTCAGACCTACGGGTCCATAGTTAGTAGCTAGATGGCTTCTTCTCTCTTTTTGGATCTCAATACAATGTTCCCCCCTCTCTTGTGGAGATCTATTTGATGTAATCTTATTTTTGCGATGGGTTTGTTGAGACCGATGAATTGTGGGTTTATGATCAAGTCTATCTATGAATAATATTTGAATCTTCTCTGAATTCTTTTATGTATGATTGGTTATCTTTGCAAGTCTCTTTGAATTATCAGTTTGGTTTGGCCTACTAGATTGATCTTTCTTGCAATGGGAGAAGTGCTTAGCTTTGGGTTCAATCTTGCGGTGTCCTTTCCCAGTGACAGTAAGGGCAGCAAGGCACATATTGTATTGTTGCCATCGAGGATAACAAGATGGGGTTTTCTTCATATTGCATGAGTCTATCCCTCTACATCATGTCATCTTGCTTTACTCTGTTTTTAACTTAATACTCTAGATGCATGCTGGATAGCGGTCAATGAGTGGAGTAATAGTAGTAGATGCAGGCAGGAGTCGGTCTACTTGTCTCGGACATGATGCCTATCTACATGATCATACCTAGATATTCTCATAACTATGCTCAATTCTGTCAATTGCTCAACAGTAATTTGTTCACCCACCGTAGAATACTGATGCTCTCGAGAGAAGCCACTAGTGAAACCTATGGCCCCCGGGTCTATCTTTATCATATCAATCTCCTACTACTTAGTTATTTACTTTGCCTTTATTTTAATTTGCATCTTTATCATAAAAATACCAAAAATATTATCTTATCATATCTATCATATCTCACTCTCGTAAGTGGCCCTATAGGGATTGACAACCCCTATTTGCGTTGGTAGCGAGGATTTTTTTGTTTTGTGCAGGTGCGAGGGACTCGCGCGTAGCCTCCTACTGGATTGATACCCTGGTTCTCAAAAACTGAGGGAAATACTTACGCTACTTTGCTGCATCATCCCTTCCTCTTCGGGGAAAACCAACACAGTGCTAAAAGAGGTAGCAAGAAGGATTTCTGGCGCCGTTGCCGGGGAAGTCTACCCAAAAGTCAACATACCAAGTACCCATCACATATCCTTATCTCCCGCATTACATTATTTGCCATTTGCCTCTCGTTTTCCTCTCCCCCACTTCACCCTTTCTATTTTATTCGCCCTCTCTCTCTATCCTCCCTCTATTTGCCTCCTTTTGCCCACTTGCTTTTTGTTTGCTTGTGTGTTAGTTTTCTTGCTTGTCACAATGGCTCTACCTAAATTTGGTGACCTTCACCTTAAAAGGTTAGAAGAAATCGAAAATAATGTTAGGAGTTTCATGGTTTTGCAATTTGAACATAATAGTTTCTTCAGAAACGAGCTTAAAGAACAGAAAAGTTTTATGAGTTTTATGAATAAAGAGCTTGATGATATGTCTAAAGAATTTGATGGTTTAAAATCCCAACTTGCTCATCTTGAGAAATTAACTGCTGAAATTTCGGATAAGCAGGCTACCCTAGTTAATAAGATGGCCGCTAAACCGAGTTGCTATGAAAACAATGATGAAGATCTAAAAGTTATTGATGTGTCCCCTATTAAATCTTTGTTTTTAAATATGAATCTTGATAATGATGGGACTGAATATGATCCACCTTTACCTAGAAGGCATTCCAAGAATTCTGAATCTTTTGATCTTGATGCTAAATTTGATAAAACTGGGATTGAAGAAATTAAAACCCTAGATGTTGCTAAACCCACTATTATATATTTCAAGGAATTTAACTATGAAAATTGCTCTTTGATTGATTGTATTTCCTTGTTGCAATCCGTGCTAAATTCTCCTCACGCTTATAGTCAAAATAAAGCGTTTACTAAACATATGGTTGATGCCTTGATGCAATCTTATGAAGAAAAACTTGAATTGGAAGTTTCTATACCTAGAAAACTTTATGATAAGTGGGAACCAACTATTAAAATTAAAATTAAAGATCATGAATGCTATGCTTTATGTGATTTGGGTGCTAGTGTTTCCACGATTCCAAAGACTTTGTGTGATTTGTTAGGTTTCCGTGATTTTGATGATTGCTCTATAAACTTGCACCTTGCGGATTCCACTATTAAGAAACCTATGGGAAGAATTAATGATGTTCTTATTGTTGCAAATATGAATTATGTGCCTGTAGATTTTATTGTTCTTGACATAGATTGCAATCCCTCATGTCCTATTATTCTTGGTAGACATTTCCTTAGAATGATTGGTGCAATTATTGATATGAAGGAAGGAAATATTAGATTCCAATTTCCATTAAGAAAAGGCATGGAACACTTTCCTAGAAAGAAAATTAAATTACCTTATGAATCTATTATGATAGCCACTTATGGACTGCCTACCAAAGATAGCAATACCTAGATCTATTCTTGCTTGTTATGCCTAGCTAGGCGCGTTAAACGATAGCGCTTGTTGGGAGGTAACCCAATTTTATTTTTATTTCTTGCCTTTTGCTCCTGTTTAGTAATAAATAAATTATCTAGCCTCTGTTTTGGTTGTGTTTTTTGTGTTTAATTACTGTTTGTGCCAAGTAGAACCGTTGGGAGGACTTGGGGAAAGTCTTGTTGAACTTGCTGTAAAAAACAGAAACTTTAGCGCTCACGAGAACTGCTGTAATTTTTATTTGGAAAGTGATATTTAGTTAATTATTTTTGCAGATGATTAATATATAAATTACTCACGTCCAGCAATTTATTTTAGAATTTTCGGGGTTCCAGATCTCGTGCTAGTTACAGATTACTACAGACTGTTCTGTTTTTGACAGATTCTGTTTTTCGTGTGTTGTTTGCTTGTTTTGATGAATCTATGGCTAGTAAAATAGTTTATGAACCATATAGAAGTTGGAATACAGTAGGTATAACACCCATATAAATAAAGAATGAGTTCATTACAGTACCTTGAAGTGCTCTTTTGTTTTCTTTCGCTAACGGAGCTCACGAGATTTTTTACTTTAAGTTTTGTGTTGTGAAGTTTTCAAGTTTTGGGTAAAGATTTGATGGATTATGGAACAAGGAGTGGCAAGAGCCTAAGCTTGGGGATTCCCATGGCACCCCCAAGATAATCTAAGGACAACTAAAAGCCAAATCTTGGGGATGCCCCGGAAGGCATCCCCTCTTTCGTCTACTTCTATCGGTAACTTTACATGGAGCTATATTTTTATTCGCCACATGATATGTGTTTTGCTTGGAGCGTCTTGTATTATTTGAGTATTTGCTTGTTAGTTTACCACAATCATCCTTGCTTTACACACCTTTTGAGAGAGCCATACATGATTTGGAATTTGTTAGAATACTCTATGTGCTTCGCTTATATCTTTTGAGTTATATAATTTTGCTCTAGTACTTCACTTATATCTTTTAGAGCACGGTGGTGGATTTGTTTTATAGAAACTATTAATATCTCATGCTTCACTTAGATTATTTTGAGAGTCTTAATAGCATGGTAATTTGCTTAAAATCCTAATATGCTCGGTATGCAAGATTAATAATAAAACTTTCTTATGACTGTGTTGAATACAAAGAGAAGTTTGATGCTTGATGATTTTTTTGAGACATGGAGGTAATAATATCAAAGTCGTGCTAGTTGAGTAGTTTTGAAATTGAGAAAATACTTGTATTGAGGTTTGCAAGTCCCGTAGCATGCACGTATGGTAAATGTTATGCAACAAATTTGAAACATGAGGTGTTATTTGATTGTCTTCCTTATAAGTAGCGGTCGGGGACGAGCGATGGTCTTTTCCTACCAATCTATCCCCCTAGGAGCATGCACGTAGTACCGAGGTTTTTGATGACTTGTAGATTTTTGCAATAAGTATGTGAGTTCTTTATGACTAATGTTGAGTCCATGGATTATACGCACTCTCACCCTTCCATCCTTGCTAGCCTCTTCGGTACCGTGCATTGCCGTTTCTCACATTAAGAGTTAGCGCAAACTTCGCCGGTGCATCCAAACCCCGTGATATGATACGCTCTTTCGCACATAAACCTCCTTATATCTTCCTCAAAACAGCCACCATACCTACCTATTATGGCATTTCCATAGCCATTCCGAGATATATTGCCATGCAACTTTCCATCATTACGTTCATCATGACACATTCATCATTGTCATATTGCTTAGCATGGTCATGTAGTTGACATAGTATTTGTGGCAAAGCCACCGTTCATAATTCTTTCATACATGTCACTCTTGGTCCATTGCATATCCCGGTACACCGCCGGAAGCATTCATATAGAGTCATCTTTGTTCTAGTATCGAGTTGTAATCATTGAGTTGTAAATAAATAGAAGTGTGATGATCATCATTTTCTAGAGCATTGTCCCAAGTGAGGAATATAAAAAAGAGAAAGGCCATAAATAAAAAACAGAAGGCCCAAAAAAAGAAAAAAATGAGAGAAAAAGAGAGAAGGGACAATGTTACTATCCTTTGCCACACTTGTGCTTCAAAGTAGCACCATAATCTTCATAGTAGAGAGTCTCTCATGTTATGACTTTCATATATTAGTGGGAATTTTTCATTATAGAACTTGGCTTGTATATTCCAACAATGGGCCTCCTCAAGTTCCCTAGGTCTTCGTGAGCAAGCAAGTTGGATGCACACCCACTAGTTTCTTTTGTTGAGCTTTCATACATTTATAGCTCTAGTGCATCCGTTGCATGGCAATCCCTACTCCTTGCATTAACATCAATCGGTGGGCATCTCCATAGCCCATTGATTAGCCTTGTTGATGTGAGACTTCCTCCTTTTTTGTCTTCTCCACATAACCCGCCTCATTATATTCTATCCACCTATAGTGCTATGTCCATGGCTCGCGCTCATATATTGCGTGAAAGTTTATAGGTTTGAGATTACTAAAGTATGAAACAATTGCTTGGCTTGTCATCGGGGTTGTGCATGATGATAGCATTCTTGTGTGACGAAAATGATACATGACTAAACCATATGATTTTGTAGGGATGAACTTTCTTTGGCCATGTTATTTTGAGAAGACATAATTGCTTAGTTAGTATGCTTGAAGTATTATCATTTTTATGTCAATATGAACTTTTGTCTTGAATCTTTCGGATCTGAATATTCATACCACAATTAAGAAGAATTACATTGAAATTATGCCAAGTAGCACTCCACATCAAAAATTCTGTTTTTATCATTTACCTACTCGAGGACGACCAGGAATTAAGCTTGGGGATGCTTGATACGTCTCCAACGTATCTATAATTTTTGATTGCTCCATGCTATATTATCTACTGTTTTGGACATTATTGGGCTTTATTATCCACTTTTATATTATTTTTGGGACTAACCTATTAACCGGATGCCCAGCCCAGAAAATCACGTTCCTGAAGGTTTCATTCCGTTTGGACTCCGTTTGATATTCCTTTTCTTCGAAACCCTAAAACAGACAAAAAATAGCAACGTATCTATAATTTTTGATTGCTCCATGCTATATTATCTACTGTTTTGGACATTATTGGGCTTTATTATCCACTTTTATATTATTTTTGGGACTAACCTATTAACCGGAGGCCCAGCCCAGAATTGCTATTTTTTGCCTGTTTTAGGGTTTCGAAGAAAAGGAATATGAAATGGAGTCCAAACGGAATGAAACCTTCGGGAACGTGATTTTCTCATCGAATACAACTCAGGAGACTTGGACCCTACGTCAAGACACATAATAGGAGGCCACGAGGTAGGGGGCGCGCCTAGCCCGCCAGGCGCGCCCTCCACCCTCATGGGCCCCCTGTTGCTCCACCGACGTACTTCTTCCTCCTATATATATACCCACGTACCCCCAAACGATCAGAAACGGAGCCAAAACCCTAATTCCACCGCCGCAACTTTCTGTATCCACGAGATCCCATCTTGGGGCCTGTTTCGGAGCTTCGCCGGAGGGGGCATCGATCACGGAGGGCTTCTAGATCAACACCGTAGCCCCTCCGATGAAGTGTGAGTAGTTTACCTCAGACCTACGGGTCCATAGTTAGTAGCTAGATGGCTTCTTCTCTCTTTTTGGATCTCAATACAATGTTCTCCCCCTCTCTTGTGGAGATCTATTTGATGTAATCTTATTTTTGTGATGGGTTTGTTGAGACCGATGGATTGTGGGTTTATGATCAAGTCTATCTATGAATAATATTTGAATCTTCTCTGAATTGTTTTATGTATGATTGGTTATCTTTGCAAGTCTCTTTGAATTATCAGTTTGGTTTGGCCTACTAGATTGATCTTTCTTGCAATGGGAGAAGTGCTTAGCTTTGGTTTCAATCTTGCAGTGTCCTTTCCCGGTGACAGTAAGGGCAGCAAGGCACGTATTGTATTGTTGCCATCGAGGATAACAAGATGGGTTTTTCTTCATATTGCATGAGTCTATCCCTCTACATCATGTCATCTTGCTTAAGGCGTTACTCTGTTTTTAACTTAATACTCTAGATGCATGCTGGATAGCGGCCGATGAGTGGAGTAATAGTAGTAGATGTAGGCAGGAGTCGGTCTACTTTTCTCGGATGTGATGCCTATATACATGATCATACCTAGATATTCTCATAACTATGCTCAATTCTGTCAATTGCTCAACAATAATTTGTTCACCCACTATAGAATACTTATGCTCTCGAGAGAAGCCACTAGTGAAACCTATGCCCCCCTAGTCTATCTTTATCATATCAATCTCCTACTACTTAGTTATTTACTTTGCCTTTATTTTACTTTGCATCTTTATCATAAAAATACCAAAAATATTATCTTATCATATCTATCAGATCTCACTCTCGTAAGTGGCCCTATAGGGATTGACAACCCCTATTTGCGTTGGTTGCGAGGATTTATTTGTTTTGTGCAGGTGCGAGGGACTCGCGCATAACCTCCTACTGGATTGATACCTTGGTTCTCAAAAACTGAGGGAAATACTTATGCTACTTTGCTGCATCATCCCTTCCTCTTCGGGGAAAACCAACACAGTGCTAAAAGAGGTAGCAGCCACCACCATACTCGTGGAACTATCAGAGGAGGAATGGTTCCAGCCGAGGCGCCATGAGGGGATCTAGCAGACGCGCTCCGCTGAGGCGCCACGAGGGAATCGGCGAGGGGACGCGCTCCAGCCGAGGCACCCCAAGAGGATCGCCCATATCTCCTCCCTCTTGTCACTAGCGACCTCAACCTTGGGCGGATCCAAGGTCTGCCGCTGCCACCGGCTCGCAGGTCCTCCACCCTGATGTTGTTAAGGCTTCTCCCAACCCCGCCCCTTTTCTCCACACCAATGGAAATCCTAGACCAATCGCTGCTTGCTGTTCGTCTTATCCACTCTCACATGCTGGTCGAATGCCAGATTAGGGGAGGAGACTGACTACATGCAGTCATGTGGGTGGTCTTCGGTTCATAGAAATATAACCATTACTTTCCTGTTGCACTGCGCATTCTCCAACTCCTTGTTATTTGTGCATATCGAGTTCTTATTCAAGACTCGGAAAACGGGTAAGACTCTGCTCAGTTCTTTTCTAAGTAGTAATGCAAGGATGATGATGAGTTCTGCATGAAACAAGGCTAATTGGTGTTCAAAACGGTTTTGGTCAAATGATTCGGGCAAATATTGAGGCTGGTTCTCATATTCTGGTTTAGGGAATTTTTCAAACTACAAGGGCTACTAGCCAGGTAATTAATCCCCGTTACCTGCCATACCTCATATCTTCATGTTTTGAAATTGTGCTTACTAATTAAGAACCTACTTACGAGGTTTTGCAATTGTTATCATCCTTGAATTTTTATTTCTCCAATTTTGTTAGTTCACCTGGTATACAAGATAAAATTTGGGATGTATGTACAAGGTTGAAGCTTTTTTTAGTACCGGTACAAGATGGAAGCACCGTGATGAAACCCTATCCATGCTCTAGCGGCGCTGCTGCCCTTGCAATGCGCGTCTGCACCATTGCAGTAGCCGTAGCCGGTGAGCCCAAGATTAACAAGTACTAGCATTCCTGCAATGATTAGATTTTTGTTAGGGGGCTGACAACTCTTATTTTCATTCAGTGGTTGAAAGATAGTCTACCAAATATGTGCTGCAATGCTTATCTTCATTCAGTGGTTGAAAGATTGTCTTACCAATAATTAGAAACTGTAAGTTAAATCTCGGCCATTGAGTGAGGTTTTGACCGAGTGATGACATCCTTTGGATTTCACGAAGCATTGTCGGATGCACGCCAGTTAACTGAAAATCGACACTTCTTCAGGTTCAGACGCAAGAACCACTTCGGCGCTGATGATCCACAAGCATAGGGGATCTATCATAATCCTTTCGATAAGTAAGAGTGTCGAACCCAACGAGGAGCAGAAGCAGTTTTCAGTAAGGTATTCTCTGCAAGCACTGAAATTATCGGTAACAGATAGTTTTGTGATAAGGTAATTTGTAACGGGTAACAAGTGATAAAAGTAAATAAGGTGCAGCATGATGGCCCAATCCTTTTGTAGCAAAGGACAAGCCTGGACAAACTCTTATATAATGGAAAGTGCTCCCGAGGACACATGGGAATTATCGTCTAGCTAGTTTTCATCACGCTCATATGATTCGCGTTCGTTACTTTCATAATTTGATATGTGGGTGGACCGGTGCTTGGGTACTGCCCTCCCTTGGACCAGCATCCCACTTTTGATTAACCCCTCTTGCAAGCATCCACAACTACAAAAGAAGTATTAACGTAAACCTAACTGAGGGAGTCCTGGATTAGGGGTATCCGGACAGCCGGACTATATCCTTTGGCCGGACTATTGGACTATGAAGATACAAGATTGAAGACTTCGCCCCGTGTCTGGATGGGACTCTCCTTGGCGTGGAAGGCAAGCTAGGCAATACGGATATGTATATCTCCTCCTTTGTAACCGACCTTGTGTAACCCTAGCCCCCTCCGGTGTCTATATAAACCGGAGGGCTTTAGTCCATAGGACAACATACAATCATACCATAGGCTAGCTTCTAGGGTTTAGCCTCTCTGATCTCGTGGTAGATCAACTCTTGTACTACTCATATTATCAAGAATAATCAAGCAGGACGTAGGGTTTTACCTCCATCAAGAGGGCCCAAACCTGGGTAAAACATCGTGTCCCCTGCCTCCTGTTACCATCCGCCTAGACGCACAGTTCAGGACCCCCTACCCGAGATCCGCCGGTTTTGACACCGACATTGGTGCTTTCATTGAGAGTTCCTCTGTGTCATCACCGTTAGGCTTGATGGCTCCTTCGATCATCGAGGGAGATGCAGTCCAGGGTGAGACTTTTCTCCCCGGACAGATCTTTGTATTCGGCGGCTTCGCACTACAGGCCAACTCGTTTGGCCATCTGGAGCAGATCGAGAGTTACACCCCTGGCCACCAGGTCAGGTTTGGAAGCTTAAACTACACGGCCGACATCCGCAGAGACTTGATCTTCGACAGATTCGAGCCCCTACCGAGCGCGCCGCACGGTCACGATGAGCATGATTTAGCTCTACCATCAGACAGTGTTCAGGAGACCGCACCGGCAACCGCTCCGATCCTCAATTCGGAGCCCATTGCACCATCCATGGACGGGTGGATAGACCCTGCCACGGAGGCCGTATTCTCAGCGGCGATCGAGCCACGTATCGACCTTACCCTTCACGAGAGCCGTGACGCCGAACTGCCAGATTCTTCCCTGGCCACGGACTCCGAACCGCCTGCGCCCGTGCCTATCGAACCCGACTTGGCGCCGATCATGGAGTTCACCTCCGCGGATCACTTTCAGCACTCGCCCTTCGGTGACATACTGAACTCATTAAGGTCTCTCTCCCTGTTAGGAGAGTCCTGGCCGAATTATGTTCGGTGGGATTGGGATGCGGATGACGAATAAATTAGCCGCCACCCACCACCCACTTAGTAGCCACTGTCGAAAATTTGACAGACATGCTCGACTTGGACTCCGAAGACATCGACCGTATGGACGATGATGCGGGAGACGAAGAGGAACCACTGCCCACAGGGCACTGGACAACCACCTCATCATATGATATATACATGGTGGACACACACAAAGAAGGCAATGGCGACGGGACGTCGGAGGATGACCCCTCCAAGAAGCAACCCAAGCGACGATGTCAGCGGCACCGCTCTAAGTCTCGCCAAAGAAAAAGCGGTGACATTGGCACAGGAGATAATAGCACTCCGGACAGTGCCGAAGACGACAACAATCCCCTCCAACAAGATTTAGAGCAGGAGGATGGAGAAGCCAGCCCTCCCGAGAGAGCGGCAGATGGAGAGGCGGAGGATGATAATTACATGCCTCCCTCCGAAGATAAGGCAAGCTTTGACGACGATGAATTTGTCGTGCCAGAGGATCCCGTCGAGCAAGAGCGCTTCAAGCGCCGGCTTATAGCCACGGCAAATAGCCTTAAGAAAAAGCAGCAGCAGCTTCAAGCTGATCAAGATTTGCTAGCTGACAGATGGACCGAAGTCCTTGAGGCCGAGGAATACGAACTCGAACGCCCCTCCAAGAGTTACCCAAAGCGCAGGTTGCTACCCCGACTGGAGGAGGAAGCATTAAAACCTACATCTCCAGCATATGACGCGGCTGATCGGCCACCTCGTGGCCGCGACAGAGAGGCATTTCAGCAAAAAACTCTGCCCGCACCCCGACGCCACGCAAATAAAAATGACAAGGCACGGGGAAACACGCTGGACCTGCGAGACGTATTGGAGGACAAAGCAAAACGCGCAAGATCGATCTATGGATCACGAGGGCACGCCACTACGTGAGACGATAACCGTCACGCCGGATACAGTAAAAGTAAATCCGGCCGGGCCGAACACAGCGGACAAGACTCATTTGAGCTGCGTCGCGACATAGCCCACTATAGAGGCGTCGCACACCCCATATGCTTCACAAACGAAGTAATGGATCACCAAATCCCAGAGGGTTTCAAACCCGTAAATATCGAATCATACGATGGCACAACAGATCCCGCGGTATGGATCAAGGACTTCCTCCTGCACATCCACATGGCCCGCGGTGACGATCTACACGCCATCAAATACCTCCCACTCGAGCTCAAAGGACCAGCTCGGCATTGGCTCAACAGCCTGCCAGCAGAATCCATTGGCTGTTGGGAAGATCTGGAAGCCGCATTCCTCGACAACTTCCAAGGCACTTATGTGCGACCACCAGATGCCGATGACTTGAGCCACATAATTCAGCAGCCAGAGGAATCAGCCATGCAATTCTGTACATGGTTCCTGACAAAGCAAAATCAAATCGTCGACTGTCCGGATGCAGAGGCCCTAGCAGCTTTTAAGCACAACATCCGCGACTAGTGGCTCGCCCGGCACCTTGTCCTGGAAAAACTGAAATCTATGGCAGCCCTCACGACACTCATGACCTGCTTTTGTGCGGGAGAAGACAGCTGGCTGGCTCACAGCAATAACATATCAAAGAACAACGGTACTTCAGATACCAAGGATGGCAATGGCATGTCACGTCGCAACAAACATAAGAGTCGTGTCAAATAGCGACAATAACGAGGATACGGTAGTCAATGCCGGATTCAGAGGCTCTAAACCCGGTCAGCGGAAAAAGCCATTCAAAAGAAGCACTCCAGGCCCGTCCAGTCTGGACCCTATACTCGATCGCTCGTGCCAAATACATGGCACCCCCGACAAGCCAGCCAACCACACCAATAGGGAATGTTGGGTGTTCAAGCAGGCCGACAAGTTAAACACCGAAAATAAAGATAAGGGGCTACATAGCGATGACGAGGAGGAGCCCCGGCAGCCGAACACCGGAGGACAGAAGAGGTTCCCCCCACAAGTGCGGACGATGAACATGATATACGCAACCCACATTCCCAAGAGGGAGCGGAAGCGTGCGTTAAGGGATGCATATGCGTTGGAGCCAGTCGCCCCAAAGTTCAACCCATGGTCCTCCTGTCCGATCACCTTCGATCACATGGACCACCTCACTAGTATCCGTCATGGTGGATTCGCCGCACTGGTCCTAGACCCAATCATCGAGGGATTTCACCTCACTCGAGTCCTTATGGATGGCGGCAGCAGCCTGAACCTGCTTTATCAGGACACAGTGCGCAAAATGGGTATAGACCCCTCAAGGATCAAACCCACAAAAACGACCTTTAAAGGCGTCATACCAGGTGTAGAGGCCCATTCCACAGGCTCAGTCACACTGGAAGTGGTCTTCGGATCCCCGGATAACTTCCGGAGTGAGGAGTTAATCTTCGATATAGTCCCGTTCCACAGCGGCTATCATGCACTGTCGGGCGAACCGCATTTGCGAGATTCAACGCGGTACCGCACTATGCATATCTCAAGCTCAAGATGCCAGGACCTCGGGGGGCCATCACAGTCAATGGAAACACAAAGCGCTCCCTCCGCATGGAGGAGCACACTGCGGCCCTCGCAGCAGAAGCGCAAAGCAGCCTCTTAAGGCAATCCACCAATTCGGCGATTAAAGACCCGGACACCTTCAAGCGCGCCCGGAGTAATCGGCAACAAGACCGCCTAGCACGTTCCGAGCTCGCATAGCAATGCGGCCCCCACCCCAGTACCAGCCAAACGGTGAAATCCGTGCCACACGTACATAATTACGCATTGAAAATACCATGGGCACAGGTGGGGAGGGGGGCACCACTACGGCATGCCCCAAGACGTGGCTCAACCGCACTAGGGGCTTCCCGCTTTGTTATTTTTCTCTCTTTCAGGACTTTAATATCTGGAAACCCCGTCCGGCAGTACGATTGCCGGACACACGATGCAACAACCAAGGATGCAGAAAGCTACGTCGCACCATGGAACTCCCAGGTGGTCTCTGATAACGAGTGAAATACATGCTTTAAATACCATTCCATAGGTTGCCCTTGGAGGGGACATGTCAAATAGTCCTACTTTTTGCTTATCGCACTACTTGTATCATTCTGCTTCGACACACCTTTTTGAATAAACAATGCATAGCACTAGACTATTACCGCATTCTCTATTCTTTCTTTTTTATATATGTTCATTCATGACATTCAACACCCGTACACTCTGGTACGGCCAATACGCCAGGGGCTTAAGCGTACCCCATAATATGGTGTGAGAAGTCTGAACACTTTCAAAAGTGCGGCACCCCGAACTTATAGCATTATATGCATCGGCTCCGAATCATGTCTTGGGTCAATAGTTGGGGTTGCCCGGCTCCCATGTTTTGGTACCTTACGTTCTGCTATATCGGCTAAGGTAGCACTGGGAGAACTACTGTGATTGTGCCCCGGTTCATCTGGGCTAAGCACCTCAGTAGAGAAAGCTAAGACTGACTGTCATGATAAGGCGAGAGCTGGTCGCTGTTCGAGAGGTCTCGAGTCCCTAAAGAGTTATGCCGCTTAGAGCGAGGAGTTGGCTTTGTCCGGCTTAAAGGCGTGTATAGCGCCCCGAGTTCGGCCTTCCGAATACTAGGGGCTTCGCCAAAATTTATGATTGTAGACTTCTATGGCTAAGTGAGAGTGACAAAGCATTATAGTCCGATTGCCTTGTTCGTTGTGCTAAGCACCTCCCTCGAAGGACCCAACAATGGGAAAAAGAGTGCTCAGATTTATCCCGAACACCCCAGCACTCGTGGCATGGGGGCAGAAGCCGACGACTGGCCATCTCTCAGATTTGATAAACGGCCGCACAGAAGGTAATATTTTAAATTCAAACAAGCGTTGCATAGCGCATAAGAACAAGTTTTCATAATACAGGATCACACGAGCAAGTTTATTCAAAAATTACATCCTTAGCACACTCGTCCGCCACAAGACAGGCACCCTTCAGGACACCCTCATAATACATCTTAGGGTGGCGGTGCTCCTTGCCCTGCGGCGGCCCCTCCTTCACCAGCTTCTCGGCGTCCATCTTGGCCCAGTGCACCTTCGCACGGGCAAAAGCCTGGCATGCACCTTCGATGTAGACGGACCGCTTTATGACTTCCAGCCGTGGGCAGGCATCCACAAGCCGCCTCACCAGGCCGAAGTAGCTGTTGGGAAGGGAGTCGCCAGGCCACATCCGGACTATAAGGCCCCTAATGGCCTGTTTGGCCGCCTTGTGCAGCTCGACCAGTTGCTTCAGCTGGTCGCTCGCAGGCATCGGGTGTTCGGTCCCAGTATACTGAGACCAGAACAACTTTTCCCTCGAGCTTCCCTCCTAGGCCAGATAGTGCTTTGCGGCATCCGACACGCCGCGGGGCAAATCTGCGAATGCTCCTGGAGAGCTCCGGACTCGGGTAAGTAATAAGTAATTTACTATCACATGCTTGCTTTGCATAATGAATGCCTTACCCGCCGCTATCTTCTTCATCGCCTCAATTTCCTGGAGGGCATTTTGGGCTTCGGCCTTGGCATGCTTTGTGCTCTCGAGGGCCGCGGCAAGCTCAGACTCTCGCGTCTTCGAGTCAAGCTACAAAGCCTCATGCGTCTTCACGAGAGCCTGGAGCTCTTGTTGCACCTCGCCCACCCGTGCCTCTTATTTTTCCCGCTTGGTGCACTCCTTGGCCGCTTTGTTTTTGGCCTCGGACAGCGCATGCTTCAGGGTCGCCACTTCGGTCATGGCCCCTGGCACATCCATGATGATCCTATCATTTTGCAACCATATACTTTTTTATATATATAGACAAGGTATTACTTACCTTTGTTCTCCTCGAGCTGCCTCTTAGCAAGGCTGAGCTCTTTCTTGGACCGCTCGAAGTTCTGCTTCAGAGCAGCGACCTCCGCAGTCAGTGCGGCAGAGGCCAGCAGCGAAGCCTGCATACGCATACAGACATACTTATTTAGACTCCTACGGATATTATTTGATCCTCTATTCGGCTTTTCTTTGTGAACACCAAACAGAGCATCAGGGGCTACTGTCTATGCGGTAATATTTTCCTATATTTTAAATACTTACCTCGAAGCCTGTTAGAAGGCCGGCACAGGCTTCAGTCAGTCCGCTCTTCGCGGACTGAACTTTCTTGATCACCGCACTCATAATAGTGCAGTGCTCTTCGTCAATGGAAGCGCCGCGAAGCGCTCCCAGCAGGTTGTCCGGTGCCTCTGGATGGACAGAGGTCACCGGCACAGGCGGCTTGCCCCTCTTGGAAGGGGGCTGCCTGCTGGAGTCCGAAACCACTGGAGGTTCCGGCATGGCGTTCGGCTGGGGGCCAAACTCGGAGCCCTTGGGAGTCTTGCTCCCTTCGCGCCTGGAGTCCGGAAGTTCGCCTTGAGGCGCCTCCGAGACTACCTCCCCCCGGCTCAGTGCCCCTTGAGACAATACCTCGGCATTCTCCGTAGGGCGAGGAGAGGAGGCGGATGGAAGTGGATCGCTATCCATATCCGACGAGCCCAAGGAACCGTCCGACGAGGATACATTGATACGGGCTCAGGGCGGACTGCATGATCATATTCGACGTTAGGAGGAGTAGTGCGATAAAAAGTTTGCTATGAGTTACTCTGGTATCCGAATACTTACGACTTTGCCAGGGGCTTGGCCCTGAGTAACCAGTCGTCTTCGCCGTCGGCGGCGGTAGTGGAACAGTCCGGAAGGAGAGTCCTTCCCTTCTTGGACCCTTCGGCCTCCCCGGTTGGGGCGGCCTTCCTTTTCTTGTCTTCCCCGGCTGGAGGGGTAGAATCTTCATCTTCCTCCTATTCGTTCTCACGGGAGGAGGGCGTCTTGGAGTTATCGGACGATGAGTCCGATACCACCTGGCGCCGGGAACTCTTTCGGGTTCCCTTGGCCTTCTTCTTGGTCTTCTCCAGCACCTCATAAGGAGCCGGAGTCCGCATCTCTGTCAGGAGAGCGTCCGCAGGGTCTTCGGGCAGAGGGGCTGATACGTCTCCAACGTATCTATAATTTTTGATTGCTCCATGTTATATTATCTACTGTTTTGGACTATATTGGGCTTTATTTTCCACTTTTATATTATTTTTGGGACTAACCTATTAACCGGAGGCCCAACCCAGAATTGTTGTTTTTTTTGCCTATTTCAGTGTTTCAAAGAAACGGAATATCAAATGGAGTCCAAACGGAATAAAATCTTCGGGAACGTGATTTTCTCACCGAACGTGATCCAGGAGACTTGGACCCTGCTCCAAGGAACAAAAGAGGCGGTCACGAGGGTGGGCCTGCCTCGTGGGCCCCTTGTTGCACACGTGCCCCCAAACGATCAGAACGGGAGCCAAAAACCTAATTCCACCACCGCAACTTCCTGTATCCACGAGATCCCATCTTGGGGCCTGTTTCGGAGCTCCGCCGGAAGAGGGCCGTCATCACGGAGGGCTTCTACATCATCATAGCCTCTCCGATGAAGTGTGAGTAGTTTACCTCAGACCTTCGGGTCCATAGTTAGTAGCTAGATGGCTTCTTCTCTCTCTTTGAATCTCAATACAAAGTTCTCCCCCTCTCCTGTGGAGATCTATTCGATGTAATCTTCTTTTTGTGGTGTGTTTGTTGAGACCAATGAATTGTGGGTTTATGATCAAGTCTATCTATGAATAATATTTGAATCTTCTCTGAATTCTTTTATGTATGATTGGTTATCTTTGCAAGTCTCTTCGAATTATCCGTTTGGTTTGGCCAACTAGATTGGTAGTTCTTGCCATGGGAGAAGTGCTTAGCTTTGGGTTCGATCTTGCGGTGTCCTTACCTAGTGACAGAAGGGGCAGCAAGGCACGTATTGTATCGTTGCCATCAAGGATAACAAGACGGGGTTTATTTCATATTGCATTAATTTATCTCTCTACATCATGTCATCTTGCTTAAGGCGTTACTCTGTTTTAAACTTAATACTCTAGATGCATGCTGGATAGCGGTCTATGAGTGGAGTAATAGTAGTAGATGCAGAATTGTTTCGATCTACTTGTCACGGACGTGATGCCTATATACATGATCATGCCTAGATATTCTCATAACTATGCTCAATTCTGTCAATTGCTCAATAGTAATTTGTTCACCCACCGTAGAATACTTATGCTCTTGAGAGAAGCCACTAGTGAAACCTATGGCCCCCGGGTCTATTCTCATCATATCAATCTCCATCACTTTAATCTTGTTTTGCTTTTTTACTTTGCCTTTACTTTTTTACTTTGCATCTTTATACCAAAAATACCAAAAATATTATATCTATCAGCTCTCACTCTCGTAAGTGACCGTGAAGGGATTGACAACCCCTAATCGCATTGGTTGCGAGTAGCTATTGCTTTGTGCAGGTACGAGGGACTTGAGCATGGCCTCCTACTGGATTGATACCTTGGTTCTCAAAAACTGAGTGAAATACTTACGCTACTTTGCTGCATCATCCCTTCCTCTTCGGGGAAAACCAACGCAAGCTCAAGACGTAGAAAGAAGGATTTCTGGCACCGTTGCCGGGGAGTCTACGCAAAAAGTCAACATACCAAGTACCCATCACAATCCCGATCTCTCGCATTACATTATTTGTCATTTGCCCCTCATTTTCCTCTCCCCCCAATTCACCCTTGCCGTTTTATTCGCCCTCTCTCTCTATCCTCCCTCTCCATTTGCCTCTTTTTGCCTGCTTGCTTTTTTGTTTTCCCGTGTGTTAGATTGCTTGTTTGTCGCGATGGCTCAACCGAGATTTGGTGATCTTCACCTTAAAAGGTTAGAGGAGATCGAAACCAATGTTAGGAAGTTTATGGTTTTGCAATTTGAGCATAATAATTTCTTTAGAAACGAGCTTAAGGAACAAAAAAGTTTTATGAGTTATATGAATAAAGAGCTTGATGATATGTCTAAAGAATTTGAGGGTATAAGATCCCAAATTGCTCGTCTAGAAAAGATGACTGCTGAAATTTCAGATATGCAAGCCACCTTAGTTAATAAGATGGCTGCTAAACCGGATTCCTATGAAAATCAAGATGAAGATCTAAAAGTTATTGATGTGTCCCCTATTAAATCTTTATTTTGCAATATGAATCTTGATGAAACTGAATATGATCTTCCTTTACCTAGAAGGCGTTCTAAAAATTCAGAGTATTTAGATCTTAATGATGAAATTGATGAAAGTGGGATTGAAATAAATAAAAATCTAGATGTTGCTAAACCTACTATATTGGATTTCAAGGAATTTAATTATGAAAGTTGCTCTTTAATTGATTGTATTTCCTTGTTGCAATCCGTGCTAAATTCTCCACATGCTTATAGTCAAAATAAAGCCTTCACCGAACATATTGTTGATGCCTTGATGCAATCTTATGAAGAAAAACTTGAGTTGCAAGTTTCTATCCCTATAAAACTCTATGATGAGTGGGAACCAACTATTAAAATTAAAATTAAAGATCATGAGTTTTATGCTTTGTGTGATTTGGGTGCTAGTGTCTCTACTATTCCCAAGACTTTGTGTGATTTGCTAGATTTCTGTAATTTTGATGATTGCTCTCTAAACTTGCATCTTGCGGATTCCACTATTAAGAAACCTATGGGAAGGATTAATGATGTTCTTATTGTTGCAAATAGGAATTATGTGCCCGTAGATTTCATTGTTCTTGATATAGATTGCAATCTTTCTTGCCCTATTATTCTTGGTAGACCTTTCCTTAGAACGGTTGGTAAGATTATTGATATGAAGGAAGGGAATATTAGATTTAAATTTCCATTAAAAAGGGCATGGAACACTTTCCTAGAAAGAAAATAAAATTACCATATGAAACTATCATGAGAGCCACTTATGGATTGCCTACCAAAGATGGCAATACCTAGATCTATCCTCGCTTTTATGCCTAGCTAGGGGCGTTAAACGATAGCGCTTGTTGGGAGGCAACCCAATTTTATTTTTATTCCTTGATTTTTTGCTCCTGCTTAGTAATAAATAAATTATTTAGCCTCTGTTTTGTCTGTGTTTTTTTGTGTTTAATTAGTGTTTGTGCCAAGTAGAACCGTTGGGAAGACTTGGGGAAAGTCTTGTTGAACTTGCTGTAAAAAACAGAAACTTTAGCGCTCACGAGAACTGCTGTCATTTTTATTTGAAGAGTGCTATTTAGTTAATTCTTTTTGAAGATGATTAATAGATAAATTCCTCACGTCCAGAAATTTATTTTAGAAGTTTTGGGGTTCCATATCTTGCGCTAGCTACAGATTACTCCAGACTGTTCTGTTTTTGACAGATTCTGTTTTTCGTGTGTTGTTTGCTTATTTTGATGAATCTATGGCTAGTAAAATAGTTTATAATCCATAGAGAAGTTGGAATACAGTAGGTTTAACACCAATATAAATAAAGAATGAGTTCATTACAGTACCTTGAAGTGGTCTTTTGTTTTCTTTCGCTAACGGAGCTCATGAGTTTTCTATTTTGAGTTTTGTGTTATGAAGTTTTCAAGTTTTGGGTGAATTCTTTTGATGGATCATGGAACAAGGAGTGGCAAGAGCCTAATCTTGGGTATTCCCATGGCACCCCCAAGATAATCCAAGGACACCAAAAAGTCAAAGCTTGGGGATGCCCCAGAAGGCATCCCCTCTTTCGTCCACTTCCATCGGTAATTTACTTGGAGCTATATTTTTATTCACCAACATGATATGTGTTTTGCTTGGAGCATCTTGTATTATTTGTGTCTTTGTGTATTAGTATGCCACAATCATCCTTACTGTACACACCTTTTGAGAGATCCATACATGAATTAAAATTTGATAGAATACTCTATGTGCTTCACTTATATCTTTTGAGCTATGTAGTTTTGCTCTATGTGCTTCACTTATATCTTTTGAGCTAAGTAGTTTTGCTCTATGTGCTTCAATTGTATCTTTCGAGCTAGATAATTTTGCTCTATGTGCTTCACTTATATCTTTTGAGCATTATAATTTTGCTCTATGTGCTTCACTTAGATCTTTTAGAGCACGGTGGTGGATTTGTTTTAAAGAAACTATTGATCTCTCATGCTTCACTTAAATTATTTTGAGAGTCTCTTAATAGCATGGTAATTTGCTTAATAATAATATGCTTGGTATTCAAGATTTGTGAAACTTTCTTTTGAGTGTGTTGAATACTAAGAAAATATTGAAGCATGATAATTATTTTGAGATATGGAGGTGATAATATTAAAGTCATGCTAGTTGAGTAGTTGTGAATTTAAAGAATACTTGTGTTAAAGTTTGTGATTCCCGTAGCATGCACGTATGGTGAACCGTTATGTAACGAAGTCGGAGCATGATTTATTTATTGATTGTCTTCCTTATGAGTGGCGGTTTGGGACGAGCGATGGTTTTTTCCTACCAATCTATCCCCCTAGGAGCATGCATGTAATACTTTGCTTTGATAACTTCTAGATTTTTGCAATAAGTATATGAGTTCTTTATGACTAATGTTGTGTCCATGGATTATACGCACTCTCACCCTTCCACCTTTGCTAGCCTCTCTAATACCACGCACCTTTCGTCGGTATCATACACCTACCATATACCTTCCTCAAAATAGCCACCATACCTACCTATTATGGCATTTCCATAACCATTCCGAGATATATTGCCATGCAACTTTCCACCACCTAGTTCATCATGACACATTCATCATTGTCATATTGCTTAGCATGATCATGTAGTTGACATAGTATTTGTGGCAAAGCCACCGTTCATAATTTTTCATACTTGTCACTCTTGATTCATTGCATATCCCGGTACACCGCCGGAGGCATCCATATAGAGTCATACTTTGTTTTAGAATCGAGTTGTAATCATTGAGTTGTAAATAAATAAAAGTGTGATGATCATCATTCAATAGAGCATTATCCCAATAAAAAAGGAGAAAGTCCAAAGAAAAAAAAGAAGGCCCAAAAAAGAAAATAAATAAAAAGGGCAATGCTACTATCCTTTTTCCACACTTGTGCTTCAAAGTAGCACCATGATATAGCAAGTCTCATATATTGTGCTTCAAAATAGCACCATGTTCTTCATATAGAGAGTCTCATATGTTGTCACTTTCATATACTAGTGGGAATTTTACATTATAGAACTTGGCTTGTATATTCCAACGATGGGCTTCCTCAAATTGCCCTAGGTCTTCGTGAGCAAGCAAGTTGGATGCACACCCACTTAGTTTCTTTTGTTGAGCTTTCGCACATTTATAGCTCTAGTGCATCCGTTGCATGGCAATCCCTACTCACTCACATTGATATCCATTGATGGGCATATCCATAGCCCGTTGATACGCCTAGTTGATGTGAGACTATCTTCTCCTTTTTGTCTTCTCCACAACCACCATTCTATTCCACCTATAGTGCTATATCCATGGCTCACGCTCATGTATTGCGTGAAGATTGAAAAAGTTTTGAAAAAGTTAGAGTGTGAAACAATTGCTTGGCTTGTCATCAGGGTTATGGATGATTTAAATACTTTGTGTGGTGAAGATGGAGCATAGCCAGACTATATGATTTTGTAGGGATAACTTTCTTTGGCCATGTTATTTTGAGAAGACATAATTGCTTTGTTAGTATGCTTGAAGTATTATTATTTTTATGTCAATATAAACTTTTATCTTGAATCTTTCTAATCTGAATATTCATACCACAATTAAGAAGATTTGCATTGAAATTATGCCAAGTAGCACTCCGCATCAAAAATTCTCTTTTTATCATTTACCTACTCGAGGACGAGCAGGAATTAAGCTTGGGGATGCCTGATACGTCTCCAACGTATCTATAATTTTTTATTGCTCCATGCTATATTATCTACTGTTTTGGACTATATTGGGCTTTATTTTCCACTTTTATATTATTGTTGGGACTAACGTATTAATCGGAGGCCCAGCCCAAAATTGCTGTTTTTGCCTATTTCAGTGTTTCGAAGAAACGGAATATCAAACGGAGTCCGAGAACGGAATAAAATCTTCGGGAACGTATTTTCTCACCGAACGTGATCCAGGAGACTTGGACCCTGCTCCAAGGAACAAAAGAGGCGCGCCCTAGGAGGGGATACACACGTACCCCCAAACGATCAGAACGGGAGCCAAAAACCTAATTCCACCGCCGCAACTTTCTGTATCCACGAGATCCCATCTTGGGGCCTGTTCCGGAGCTCCACCGGAAGAGGGCCGTCATCACGGAGGGCTTCTACATCATCATAGACTCTCCGATGAAGTGTGAGTAGTTTACCTCAGACCTTCGGGTCCATAGTTAGTAGCTAGATGGCTTCTTCTCTCTCTTTGAATCTCAATACAAAGTTCTCCCCTCTCTTGTGGAGATCTATTCGATGTAATCTTCTTTTTGCGGTGTGTTTGTTGAGACCGATGAATTGTGGGTTTATGATCAAGTCTATCTATGAATAATATTTGAATCTTCTCTGAATTCTTTTATGTATGATTGGTTACCTTTGCAAGTCTCTTCGAATTATCCGTTTGGTTTGGCCAACTAGATTGGTAGTTCTTGCCATGGGAGAAGTGCTTAGCTTTGGGTTCGATCTTGCGGTGTCCTTACCCAGTGACAGAAGGGGCAGCAAGGCACGTATTGTATCATTGCCATCGAGCATAACAAGATGGGGTTTATTTCATATTGCATGAATTTATCTCTCTACATCATGTCATCTTGCTTAAGGCGTTACTCTGTTTTTAACTTAATACTCTAGATGCATGCTGGATAGCGGTCGATGAGTGGAGTAATAGTAGTAGATGCAGAATCGTTTCGATCTACTTGTCACGGACGTGATGCCTATATACATGATCATGCCTAGATATTCTCATAACTATGCTCAATTCTGTCAATTGCTCAACAGTAATTTGTTCACCCACCGTAGAATACTTATGCTCTTGAGAGAAGCCACTAGTGAAACCTATGGCCCCCGGGTCTATTCTCATCATCCCCGGGTCTATTCTCATCATGTCAATCTCCATCACTTTAATCTTGTTTTGCTTTTTTACTTTTCCTTTACTTTTTACTTTGCATCTTTATACCAAAAATACCAAAAATATTATATCTATCAGATCTCACTCTCCTAAGTGACCGTGAAGGGATTGACAACCCCTAATCGCGTTGGTTGCGAGTAGCTATCGCTTTGTGCAGGTACGAGGGACTTGAGCCTGGCCTCCTACTGGATTGATACCTTGGTTCTCAAAAACTGAGGGAAATACTTACGCTACTCTGCTGCATCATCCCTTCCTCTTCGGGGAAAACCAACACAAGCTCAAGACGTTGTAGGGGCGGGACAGTTAACCTGCTCCGTTGTCTCCACCCAGTCCTGTCAAAGGCATGGGAGCTCAGACCCCGCACATGGTTAAGCTATGGGAAATAAATACCCTACCAGATGTACAGAACTTACCGGATTCGCAGCGCACTTCGCACTTAGCCCGCGGTCCTCGGTAAGAGAGGGAGGGACCTCGGCGCCCTTGAACAACACCTTCCAGATGTCCTTATGCATCGTGTCAAAGAGCTCGCGTAGAGTCTGGTGCTGGGCCGGGTCGAACTCCCATAAGTTGAAAGCCCGTTGTTGACACGGGAGGATCCGGAGGAAGAGCATGACCTGGACTATGTTGACAAGCTTAAGTTTCTTGCTTATCATGTTCCGGATACACTTCTGGAGTCCGTCCAGCTCCACCGATGAACCCCAGGACACGCCCTTCTCCTTCTAGGGAGTGAGCCGCATGGGGATTCCGGATCGAAACTCGGGGGCCGCCACCCAGTTGGTGTCGCGCGGCTCGGTGATGTAGAACCACCCGATTGCCACCCCTTTATGGTCTCCACGAAGGATCCCTCGAGCCACATAACATTGGGCATTTTGCCCACCATGGCTGCGCCGCATCCCGCTTGTTGGCCACCTACTACCTTCGGCTTGATATTGAAGGTCTTCAGCCACAGGCCGAAGTGGGGCCGGATGCGGAGGAAAGCCTCGCACACGACGATAAACGCCGAGATGTTGAGGATGAAATTCAGGGCCAGATCATGGAAGTCCAGCTCATAATAGAACATAAGGCCGCGCACGAATGGATGGAGGGGAAACCCCAGTCCGCGGACGAAGTGGGGGAGGAAGACCACCCTTCCGTGAGGTTTCGGGGTAGGGACGATCTGCCCCGCGGCTGGCAGCCAGTGCGCGATATCCGCGGCTAAGTATCCGGCCCCGCGCAGCTTTTTGATGTCTCTCTCCGTGACGGAGGAGACCATCCATTTGCCTCCCGCTCCGGACATGTTGGAGAGGGTTGAGGAGAAGGATGTGGACTTGGGCGCTGGAGCTCGAGTGCGCAAGAATGGATGAGCGAGGAGGAAGAAGGCGTGGGCGGAAGAAGGTGAAACCTTATCCCTTTATAAGGGCTGACGAAACTATGCACCCCCACTAGCCTGGTAAAACTCGCTTATCCCCCAAGCGCCGTAATTGGTGGCGCGGTTGGGTTACCCACGTCCGTATTGATGGGAATCCCGTAATAACGGGACACGATCTCTGCTTCGACAAGACGTGCCAAGGAAACCGCCTCGTGAAACACGCTGAGATAGGTTATGAAAAACGATTTGAATAAAGACCTGGCTGTGGTGTGATGCCACGCTACGGGGTACGTAAGCAGATTAGATTTGTGGAAATATTATTCTCTCTACGGTGGTATGTGGAACTTGTTTTACAGAGTCGGACACGATCCTCGTGTTCAAAATCTTCTATGAAGTATTCGGAGGAGGAACCCGCCTTGCAATGCCTAAGACAATCTGCGCGCCAGACTCATCGTCATTGAAGCCTGGTTCACGGGCTACTGAGGGAGTCCTGGATTAGGGGGTATCCAGACAACCGGACTATATCCTTTGGCCGGACTGTTGGACTATGAAGATACAAGATTGAAGACTTCGCCCCGTGTCTGGATGGGACTCTCCTTGGCGTGGAAGGCAAGCTAGGCAATACGGATATGTATATCTCCTCCTTTGTAACCGACCTTGTGTAACCCTAGCCCCCTCCGGTGTCTATATAAACCGGAGGGCTTTAGTCCATAGGACAACATACAATCATACCATAGGCTAGCTTCTAGGGTTTAGCCTCTCTGATCTCGTGGTAGATCAACTCTTGTACTACTCATATTATCAAGAATAATCAAGCAGGACATAGGGTTTTACCTCCATCAAGAGGGCCCGAACCTAGGTAAAACATCGTGTCCCCTGCCTCCTGTTACCATCCGCCTAGACGCACAGTTCGGGACCCCCTACCCGAGATCCGCCGGTTTTGACACCGACACTAATCATAGCATGAAACATGTGGATCCAAATCAGCCCCTTACGAAGCAACGCATAAACTCGGGTTTAAGCTTCTGTCACTCTAGCAACCCATCATCTACTTATTACTTCCCAATACTTTCACCTAGGCCCAAACAATGGTGAAGTGTCATGTAGTCGACGTTCACATGACACTAGAGGAGAGACAACATACATCTCATCAAAATATCGAATGAATACCAAATTCACATGACTACTTATAGCAAGACTTCTCCCGTGTCCTCAGGAACAAACGTAACTACTCACAAATCATATTCATGTTCATAATCAGAGGGGTATTAATATGCATAAAGGATCTGAACATATGATCTTCCACCAAATAAACCAACTAGCATCAACTACCAGAAGTAATCAACACTACTAGCAACCCACAGGTACCAATCTGAGGTTTTGAGACAAAGATTGGATACAAGAGATGAACTAGGGTTTGAGATGAGACGGTGCTGGCGAAGTTATTGATGGAGATTGACCCCCTCCTGATGATAGGATCGATGGTGATGACGATGGTGACGATTTCCCCCTCCCGGAGGGATGTTTCCCCGGCAGAACAGCTCCGCCGGAGCCCTAGATTGGTTCCACCAAGGTTCCGCCTCGTGGCGGCGGTGCTTCGTCCCGAAAGCTTCCTTCTGATTTTTTCGAGGGTGAAAGACTTCATATAGCAAAATATGGGCACCGGAGGCCTGCCAGGGGGCCCATGAGGCAGGGGGCGTGCCTAGGGGGGTAGGGCGCGCCCCCACCCTCGTGGATGGTGGGTGGCCCCCTCTGGTGCTTTCTTCGCCCAATATTTTTTATATATTCCAAAACTGACTTCCGTGGAGTTTCACGACTTTTGGAGTTGTGCATAATAGGTCTCTAATATTTGCTCCTTTTCCAGCCCAGAATTCCAGCTGTCGGCATTCTCCCTCTTCATGCAAACCTTGTAAAATAAGAGAGAATAGGCATAAGTATTGTGACATAATGTGTAATAACATCCCATAATGCAATAAATATCGATATAAAAGCATGATGCAAAATGGACGTATCAACTCCCCCAAGCTTAGACCTCGCTTGTCCTCAAGCGGAAGCCGATATCAAAAAATTTGTCCACATGTTTAGAGATAGAGTTGTCAATAAAATAAAATACGGACATGAGGGCATCATTATATATCTATTGTCATATGATTTCTTATGCTAAAGTAACAATCTATTGACAATGTGAAGTATGAATCAGAAACTTCATTGAAAACTAACAAACTATAATCTCAGTCATTGATGCAATTGCAATTTATCATAACATTGGAAAGAGTCAATATAAGAGCTTTTCAGCAAGTCCACATACTCAACTATCATTTAGTCTTTCACAATTGCTAACACTCACGCAATAATTACGGGCATGAAGCTTTAATCGGGCACAGAGAAAGATAGGGGCTTATAGTTTTGCCTCCCAACCTTTTACCTCAAGGGTAATGTCAACAATAATAGTTTATGAAAACCCACATCCAATTAGCTATATATATCAGGGTCTTTCCAACACATAGTGCTTGCCAAAGGATAAAATGTAAAAACGAAAGGTGAAGATCACCATGACTATTGTATAAAGTATAGGACAAAAATAAAGATAGGCCCTTCACACAGGGAAGCAGAGGTTGTCATGTGTTTTTATGGTTGGATGCACGAAATCTTAATGCAAAAGAACATCACTTTATATTGCCACTTGTGATATGGACCTTTATTATGCAGTCGGTCGCTTTTATTTCTTCCACATCACAAGATCATATAAAGCTTATTTTCTCCACACTAATAGATCATACATATTTAGAGAGCAATTTTTATTGCTTGCAACAATGACAACTTACTTGAAGGATCTTACTCAATCCATAGGTAGATATGGTGGACTCTCATGGCAAAACTGGGTTTAAGGATATTTGGAAGGACAAGTAGTATCTCTACTTGGTGCAAAGAATTTGGCTAGCATGAGGGGGGAAGGCAAGCTCAACATGTTGGATGATCCATGACAATATAATTTATTTCCGATATAAGAAAACATAACCCATTACGTTGTCTTCCTTGTCCAACATCAACTTTTTAGCATGTCATATTTTAATGAGTGCCCACAATCATAAAAGATGTCCAAGATAGTATATTTATATGTGAAAACCTCTCTTTCTTTATTACTTCCTATTAATTGCAACGATGACTAAAACTATGTTTGTCAACTCCCAACAACTTTTATTCATCATACTCTTTATATGTGAAGTCATTACTCTCCATAAGATAAATATGTTCTCTTTATTTATTTTTATTCTTTCTCCTTTTTTGCCAAGATCATAGCAAGAAAACCAAGCCCTGGACTCAAAGCTAATCTTTATTATATATAGCTCACAGACTCGATTACATAGAAGGATCATAAAGCAAAACTCAAAACTAGATTATACTAAAACTTTATTCTACTAGATCAAGATATTACCAAAAGGATCGAACTAAGAAAAATGGTAAATATAAAAGTGTGATGGTGATACGATACTGGGGCACCTCCCCCAAGCTTGGCAGTTGCCAAGGGGAGTGCCATTAGCCGATACTCAATTCTCCTATGGTGGTAGTGATGATGGAGTTGTTGATGATGTAGGCTTGTCGTCCATCTTCCAAGGCATAAGCTCACCATCATAGAAGGATGATCGAGTCTCCGGGATCCTCGAATCTGCAACCAAACTCATACTGTTGAATCTATATTCATACTCATATTTTGGTTTTGCAGGTCATAGATCTGCGCTTGGAGGTGCTCGATTTTCTCGTGAAGTTTGAAGATGGTCTCCCAATGTTCTTGGCATCTAGCTTGTGGTTGTTGGTGAACTCCGCGATCATCATGTGGTTGGCGTCGAGTCTGCGTTCCACCATCCCCTGGCACTTGAAAACTTGTTGCTCCATTGCTTCGAGTCTTGTCTCCACGCTTCCGGTCCTCCTTGGTCCCCCAACATCACGGATGTGCAGCACCCCCTCACACAACTCAATGGTTTGAGGGTGTTGTAGCACCTCTGCGAGGTAGGGGTTGATGACCCTCTTGAAAAACTTGTCCTTGGGGGCGCTTGAAGACGTCATGTTGATCTAGATCTTTCAGAAAAAACAGCTCGAAACAAAAAAATGAGATATTTGCGTGGTACGGTGGTCAAAACCTTTGGGAGATTATATAATGAAATTTTACCGACCAAAAGAAGTATCGTGCAAGAAAGCGGAGTCCGGAGGGCACACGAGGTGCCCACGAGGAAGGGGGTCACGCCTAGGGGGGTTAATAAGCATATAATAATCATTAACTTGCCTCTTCACATAACTTCTATGGCAAGAATTAAGACGACAGGAGCCTCACCACGGTCTACTCATGTGACTGCATGTGCACTTCACATAAAAAGGCTCATAACAACCCAACTAAAATAAATAAAATTATATTATCTGGCCCTTGACTGTCTAAATTAAAAAAACAACATGCATGTTTTTACAAAAGTATTGCAAACCTATTTCATCCAAAATTCCTAATAAATGGGCGCAGCAACGCGCGCCATTCAAGATGTACTTAAATATGATTGTGTTAAATCTTTTATGGATACCGATGCTTTTCAAAAGTTTAGCACTAAATATGGACTTTACTCTGAGATAGTAGCCTCCTTTTGTGAACCATTTGCTACTCATGTTGAACTCCCTAAGGAGAAGTGGTTTAAATATCACCCACCTATCAAAGAAGAAATTAAAGAACCAGTACCAGTTAAAGAAGAAACTATACTTTATAATGTTGATCCAGTTGTTCCTTCTGCTTATATTGAGAAACCACCTTTCCCTGTTATGATTAAGGAACATGTTAAAGTTTCAACTGTTGTTAACAAAAGCTATATTGGAACACCTAAACCTGATCAATGATACATCTCCAACGTATCTATAATTTTTGATTGCTCCATGCTATATTATCTGCTGTTTTGGACATTATTATCCACTTTTATATTATTTTTGGGACTAACCTATTAACCAGAGGCCCAGCCCAGAATTGCTGTTTTTTTGCCTGTTTTAGGGTTTCGAAGAAAAGGACTATCAAACGGAGTCCAAACGGAATGAAACCTTCGGGAACGTGATTTTCTCAACGAACAAGACCCGGGAGACTTGGACCCTACGTCAAGAAAGAAAGAGGAGGCCATGAGGTAGGGGGGCGCGCCTACCCCCCCAGGTGCGCCCTCCACCCTCGTGGCCCCCCTGTTGCTCCACCGACGTACTCCTTCCTCCTATATATACCTATGTACCCCCAAACGATCAGATACGGAGCCAAAACCCTAATTCCACCACCGTAACTTTATGTATCCACGAGATCCCATCTTGGGGCCTGTTCCAGAGCTCCGCCGGAGGGGGCATCGATCACGGAGGGCTTCTACATCAACACCATAGCCTATCCGATGAAGTCTGAGTAGTTTACCTCAGACATACGGGTCCATAGTTAGTAGCTAGATGGCTTCTTCTCTCTTTTTGGATCTCAATACAATGTTCTCCCCCTCTCTTGTGGAGAACTATTCGATGTAATCTTCTTTTTGCGGTGTGTTTGTTGAGACCGATGAATTGTGGGTTTATGATCAAGTCTATCTATGAATAATATTTGAATCTTCTCTGAATTCTTTTATGTATGATTGGTTAGCTTTGCAAGTCTCTTTGAATTATCAGTTTGGTTTGACCTACCTGATTGATCTTTCTTGCAATGGGAGAAGTGCTTAGCTTTGGGTTCAATCTTGCGGCGTCCTTTCCCAGTGACAGTAGGGGCAGCAAGGCACGTATTGTTGTAGCGACCAGACCTCAAACAGTCTGATCTCTGTGCTCCGGTGTCATCCCTGGATCAGTAATGCTGACACCACACAGTACTCGGAGAATTTATAGCAGAGTAGCAATCACACACTTATTACATCGAGTGTCTCAAAAGAGAACTTATTACAATAAATATGGCTTAAGGCCATCTAATTATGATAACAGTGGAAGGCTTGGAAGATAAGTGAGTCCATCAACTCCAACGGCATCACTGAGTATAGAACCACGACCTAAAAACTCCTTAATCGTCGTCTGAAAAGTCTGCAACATTAACGTTGCAGCCCGAAAACGGGTCAGCACATGGAATATGTTGGCAAGGTAACACATAGAGAGTAATGGAATGCAACAGCTATACTATATGCATATTTGGCTGGTGGAAAGCTCTATGGTTACAGTTTTGCATAAAGCCAATTTTTCCCTACTTCAAAGGAATAAATTTAATTACTATCATGGTGGTTGTTAAACATTGAGAATGGTTGACAGCATTCTCAATCCCAATTAAGCATCATCATTAACCCAACAACATTAATTTTAGAGTAACATGTTGAGATTCACATGATAATCCAGATACTAGATACTCAAGATGTCCATAACCGGGGACACGGCTAATCATGATTAGTTTGTTACACTCTGCACAGGTTTGTGCACTTTTCCCCACAAGACTCGATCGCCTCCGTTGGATTTCTCGCACTACATGGTGTTTGAGAAACGGATGACCGAGACACAGTCTTTCAAAAGCGCTAGCACCTTACGATGGATAGACCGGTACACCTACTTTCCCCGACATCTGCTAGTCTACCCTGTAAGAGTTCGCACGACTTAATCAACTATGCCAGAGCCCATAATGGCTTGTGGCTGCACACGGAAGTTTCTAGTTTGAAAAATCTCATGATCCCTTTGAGCCTGGGTGGCGGTTGAAAAGAAAACAGGCATGTCCTAGAATACCCAGGTGCCTCAATCCACCCAGATGTGTGTTTAAGTTGCCACCTTAGATAAACCATTAATTATCAATCTCACATCTGTCATGGATTTCACTCACCCAATCCACGTCTACTAGCATAGCATGGCATAATAAGCAAACATAGAAGTAACTCCCAAAGGTTTGATAATAAACAGGTAATAGGTACTACCTCATCTACTTCCCATCCCATAGTTTAATTAGATCCTAATCATGCAATGTGTGAAGATTGATCTAATACAAAAAAACTGGGTTGTAGAAAAGGTATGATCAAAGTGTTACTTGCCTTGCTGATGATCCGTGAAACCTAACGATTCGAAGTAACAGGCGGCGCACTCCGGGTACTCTATCGCAGGCAAACAAACAAGCATACAATAAGTACTCATCTAATGCACAGGTATACTCATCTAATGCACAGGTAAAACTCAAATAAGAGATAACCAGAAGGTTCAACTTAAGAACTCCGGTTGCAAAAGAAATCAATCGAACGAAGCAAAGAAAGTCAAAGGCGAAAGAAAACAACTCGTTCTAGTAATCTGAACCTAAGTCAAATTTTACAGTAGCAAAAACTTGTTTAAGTTGATTATTCGGATGAGGGTTTCGAGACTAAACTCAGGCGCTTGAATCGCTGATTTCCGATAAACGAGCGAAAAGAAAAACTAAAACGAATCGGATCAGAAATCTCGATCAGAAATAACCGCGGAAAAATTCCGATGAAAAAAAAAACGACGAACGATTTAAAAAAACGGCACGGATTTCGAAGGTGCGCGAACCTCGGGCGACGCGCGGCTCGGCGGATTCGGCGAGGGCGGCTGGTGGCGAGGGTTAGGGTTAGGGTTTTGGGGCGGCTGGGCCTTCGGGCTGGCTTGCCCCGGCTTATAAAGGCCCGGCCGGCTTATAAAGGCCCCGGCCGGCAGAGTCCTGGCCGAGTACGGCCCATAGTCGGTTACGTTTTTTTTCGCTCAGAAGAAAAATAAAAATAAATACTAAACGGACTCCAAAAATCCCGAAATAAATTTTCCCGGGCTTCTAAAATCAAGCCCGACAAAGTGAACATTTATTTGGGCCCTAAATGCAATTTTGAAAAACACGCATTTTTCCTAATTCAAATAAAAACAACAAAAAAAACTCCTAAATAAAACTATTTGATTTTTTTATTAAATCCTCAATATTTCTATATTTTGGGAAAGTCATTTTATTCCCTCTCTCATATTTTTGTAATAGAAATAATTGATGATAAAATAAATAAAATCAAATGATCCTATTCACAAAATTTGAGAAAAACTCAAATATGAAAATAACGAAATCCCCAACTCTCTCCGTGGGTCCTTGAGTTGCTTAGAGTTTTCTAGGATCAAACCCAAAGCAAATAAAATATGATATGCATGATGATCTAATGTATAACATTCCAAATTGAAAATTTGGGATGTTACAAACCTACCCCCCTTAAGATGAATCTCGCCCTCGAGATTCGGGTTGGCTAGAAAATAGGTGAGGGTGGTCTTTGAGCAAATCTTCCTCTCGTTCCCAGGTGGCTTCATCCTCCGTGTGGTGGCTCCACTGAACCTTGCAAAACTTGATAACTTTGCTGCAAGTAACTCGGCTGGCAAACTCGAGGATCTTAACTGGTTTCTCCTCGTAGGTCAAATCGTTATCCAACTGAATAGTTTCCAAAGGCACTGTGTCTCTCAATGGTATGTCAGCCATCTCCGCGTGACACTTCTTTAACTGAGAAACGTGGAACACATCATGAATTCCTGACAATCCTTCGGGCAATTACAACTTGTAGGCCACTTCTCCCATACGCTCCAAAATTCGATATGGTCCTACAAATCGTGGCACTAACTTCCCTTTAACTCCAAAACGCTTTGTTCCCCGAAGTGGAGATACTCGAAGATAAGCTCTGTCTCCAACTTCGTAAACTGTCTCCTTGCGTTTAGAATCTGCATAACTCTTATGTCTGGACTGGGCTACCTTGAGCCTATCGCGAATCAACTTCACTTTCTGTTCAGACTCCTTAATCAAGTCAGGTCCAAACAACTGGCGGTCTCCGACTTCGTCCCACGACAACGGTGTCCTGCTCCTTCTTCCGTACAAAGCTTCGAAAGGGGCCATCTTCAAACTGGTTTGGTAACTGTTGTTGTAAGAGACCTCTGCATATGGCAAATTATCGTCCCAACTAGATCCATAATCTAGCGCACAAGCTCTCAGCATATCCTCCAAAATCTGATTGACTCTCTCGGTCTGTCCATCTGTCTGCGGATGAAAAGCTGTACTGAATTCTAGCCTGGTTCCCAAAGTTCCGTGCAACTGCTTCCAGAACTTTGAGGTAAACTGGGTTCCTCTATCTGATACGATACTCCTCGGAACTCCATGCAGACATACTATTCTGGTCATGTATATTTTTGCCAACTTAGCACTGGTATAAGTGGTCTTTACTGGGATGAAATGAGCTACTTTCGTTAATCGATCGACTACAACCCAAATCGAGTCATAGCCTGAACGAGTCCTGGGCAATCCCGTGATAAAATCCATGCCTAACTTATCCCACTTCCATTCGGGTATCGGCAATGGTTGTAACAAACCTGCTGGCTTCTGATGCTCTGCCTTTACTCTCTGTCATACATCACAAACTGCTACATACTCTGCTATTTCTTTCTTCATTCCGGTCCACCAGAAAATATCCTTCAAATCCAGATACATCTTGGTATTCCCTGGGTGAATCGAATAGGGTGAATCATGGGCCTCTTGCAGAATTAACTTCCTGATCTCCGGGTCATTGGGCACATAGACACGGTCTTCAAACCATAGGGTATTGTGCTCATCCTCACGAAATCCTTTAGCTTTTCCTTCTTTCATTTTCTCCTTTATGGAAGCAATCTCCTTGTCAGTCTTCTGAGCTTCTATGATTCTGTCCATCAAAGTTGACTGAATTTCAAACGTTGCTATATAGCCTCTCGGAACTATTTCCAAACATAGTTCACGAAGATTTTCTGCTAACTCCTTGGGTATTTCTCCCGTCATTAACGTATTGACATGGCTCTTGCGGCTTAATGCATCAGCTACTACATTAGCCTTCCCGGGATGATAATGCAATTTCATATCATAATCCTTGATGAGCTCCAACCATCTCCTTTGTCTGAGGTTCAACTCCTTCTGTGTGAAAATGTACTTCAAACTCTTATGATCCGTGTACACCTCACAATGATTTCTGATGAGGAAATGTCTCCATGTCTTCAAGGCATGCACTACGGCTGCTAACTCCAAATCATGCGTAGCGTAATTCAACTCATGGGGCTTCAGTTGTCTTGAGGCATATGAAACAACTCTCCCTTCCTGCATAAGCACTGCTCCAAGTCCTCGACGTGAAGCGTCGCTATACACCTCATAATCCTTGGTCTGATCTGGCAAAATCAACACTGGTGAGGTAACCAAGCGTTTCTTCAACTCCTGGAAACTAGCCTCACACTGCTCGATCCATTTGAACTTGGTATCTTTCTTCAACAACTCCGTCATAGGCTTCGAAATCTTTGAAAAAATTTCAATAAACCTCCGGTAGTATCCTGCGAGTCCAAGAAAACTCCGGATCTCTCCAACGGTAGTTGGGGCTTCCCACTTGGTCACGGTATCAACTTTAGTGGGATCAACAGCTATACCTTCTCCAGATATAACGTGTCCGAGGAATCCTAGTTCCTTCAACCAAAACTCACATTTGCTGAACTTGGCATATAATTGATGTTCTCTGAGCTTTCCAAGTACCAAACGCAAATGCTCCTTATGTTCCTCTTCATTCTTTGAATAAACCAGGATATCATCATTGAACACTACGACGAACTTATCCAAAAACTCCATAAACACTTTGTTCATCATGTTCATAAAATAGGCAGGCGCGTTAGTCAGACCAAATGACATAGCGGTATACTCATACAGCCCATACCTGGTGGTAAAAGCTGTCTTCGGAATATCATGTTCTCGAATCTTCAACTGGTGGTACCCTGATCGCAAATCGATCTTGGAAAACACTTTAGCTCCTTGCAATCAATCAAACAGATCATTGATCATTGGTAGCGGGTACTTGTTCTTGATTGTTACTTCATTCAATCCTCGATAATCAACAACCATCCTTAACGATCCATCCTTCTTCTCTACTAATAGTACTGGTGATCCCTAAGGTGAAGAACTTGGGTGAATGTAACCTTTATCCAGTAACTCCTTAATTTGTTTCTTAATTTCCACCAAATCCTTTGCTGGCATCCTATATGGTCTCTTTGATATTGGCCCTGTGCCTGGCAATAGCTCAATCAAGAACTCAATATCTCTATCCGGTGGCATGCCTGGCAACTCCTCTGGAAATACATCAGGGAATTCCCTTACCACTGGTACTTCCTCCTGCACAACTCCTGTTAATGAATTTACTTGTGTCTTGTTTGGCGCATGCCGGGATACATACTTGATCATTCTCCCTTCTGGGGTGGTAAGCAAAATTGACTTACTAGCACAACCGATGTTTCCTCCATACATCGACAGCTAATCCATACCAAGAATCACATCCAGACCTTGAGATTCCAGAACAATTAAATCTGTTGGGAAAACATGCCGTCCTATACTTAATGGCACTTGAAAACATCCTTGACTGGCCATGTACTCTGCTCCTGGTGAGCTTACTAGCATAGGTGTTTTGAGAACCCTAGTGGGTAGGCTATACTTTTCCACAAATCCCCTTGATATGTATGAATGCGATGCACCAGTATCAAAAAGAACGAGTGCAGTAAATGACTTAACCAAAAACTTACCTATTACTGCATCGGGTTGAGCTTCAACCTCCTCCACATTAACGTGGTTCACCTGTCCCCTGTTGAAAGGGTTTGGCTTCTTTCCAGAGCTTCCATTGCCGTTTGGCCTTCAGGACATTCATTGGCATAATGTCCGGTCTTGGAACACTTGAAACAGGTGACTTGACTCAGATCTCTCTTGGCTGGGGTTGATGGGGTGCTGCGGTTCTGGCCATTGCTTCCTCCATTCCCATTACCATTCTTGGTGCCATTGTGATTGTGCGAGCTACCTACTCCATGGGTATGCTGAAAATGTCCTCCCGGTCTAGGGGTAAAACGTGGCTTCTGCTGAGCTCCTGAATTATACTTTCCTTGTCCATACTTCCTTTTGCGGTTCTCAATTTGCTGCTGCTTCCCTTCAATCATAAGAGCACGGTCTACCAACTCCTGGTAGTTGTTGAAGGTGGCTACCATCAACTGCATACTCAACTCATCATTCAGTCCTTCCAGGAACTTCTCCTGCTTAGCTGCATCCGTAGCAACGTCATCTGGGGCATAACGTGCTAGCTTACTAAACTCCTCAATATACTGGCCAACTGTCCGTCCTCCTTGGCGCAAGTTACGAAACTCACGCTTCTTCATGGCCATTGCTCCTGCTGAAACATGGGCAGTACGGAAAGCCTGCTGAAATTGATCCCATGTGACAGTGTCGACTGGAAAGGTGGCTGTGAAATTCTCCCACCATGATGCTGCGGGTCCTTCTAACTGATGTGCGGCAAACTTAACCTTCTCCGCATCTGTGCATCCTGCTGTGGTCAACTCCCTAGCTATCTTGCGGAGCCAATCATCTGCTACTATCGGCTCGGTGCTACTGGAAAACACCGGCAGGTTCAGCCTAAGAAAACGGGCTAAGTGGTCAACAGGTGGTGGTGGGTTGTTGTTGTTCCCCTAATTCTGATTCTGGACTAGCAACTGCATCAAGGTGTTCTGCTGCTGGATCAACTGGGTGAGCTCCGGCGGAAAGGCAAATCCGGGGTCACGTCTCGGAGGCATCTGAGGGTTTAGAAAAGATGAGATATAAGAATAGAGGGGGTCTAAAGAGAAAACACTACCCATATGCACATGAGGCAAAAGCAAACAATTCACTTCATTTAATCAAACAAAGGCATACAATCGATCTAACTATCGCAAGGTGCTCGGACTACTATATTTACATGGTGGACTACTACTACTGATGAGGTGGTCTACTAGAAATATTCTACGATTGTAGACTCCATGATATCTGCTCCTGCTTCATCAACATAGTCATCATCGCTACTATCTGCTTCCGAGTCGGTGCCGTCGATGATGATGTAGTCTTCCAGGCTAATCTCCTTGGGTTCTTCGTCTTCATCTACTGGTGTCGGGCCTCCCATAAATACTGCTAGCTTCATAGTTAGGTCGGCATTCTTATCCACCAATACTTCAATTTCTTCTTAATAATCTTCACATGTAGCCTTGAGTTCTTCCTCCAGTTCCTTGATTCTAGTCTTAGTCTTCTTCAGGTCTATCATGTCGGCGCACATCTGATTCTCCTGTCGTCGAATGTGCTGATTTAACTCATGAATAAAAGCTGCAATTGATCTATCCTTCCTGGTATTAATCATCTCCCAGTGTTCATCCCGACGCCCACAAATCTAGTATATAGTATCCTTAAGATCCTTGTGGTAGACTTCTCCAATGCGTCCCATGGCGATGTGAGCTGCCATGCTCTTTCCTAGACTCCAAGTTGGTGCATCAAAAGAAAACTCTATGGGCTCAGTGACTGGCATGAACGTCCTTCCTGGGATTTGAACTTGAATCCTCCAGCGCTCTTCTTCAGGTAAAGTGGCGTCGTAGGTTCCCGTGAAGCTTGGTACTCCTATGTTCGGGTATCTAGTGACTTCCTTCAAGTGGCATCCAAAGGGTGTATCTTCATCCGGTTGGGTGAACTTGTTCCTTACCTCCGCCATCCTAAAGAGTAGAAAAGATGAGAGGTCAGAAGAAAAGAGAGTGAGTAGTGATCTAGGTCTTTAGCTTAGTGGTCATGTCCTACAGTCAGCGTGTGCTCTGATACCATCTCTGTAGAGACCAGACCTCAAACAGTCTGATCTCTGTGCTCCGGTGTCATCCCTGGATCAGTAATGCTGACACCACACAGTACTCGGAGGATTTATAGCAGATTGGCAATCACACACTTATTACATCGAGTGTCTCAAAAGAGAACTTATTATAATAAATATGGCTTAAGGCCATCTAATTACGATAACAACGGAAGGCTTGGAAGATAAGTGAGTCCATCAACTCCAACGGCATCACTGAGTATAGAACCATGACCTAAAAACTCCTTAATCGTCGTCTGAAAAGTCTGCAATATTAACGTTGCAGCCCAAAAACGGGTCAGCACATGGAATATGCTGGCAAGGTAACACATAGAGAGTAATGGAATGCAACAGCTATACTATATGCATATTTGGCTGGTGGAAAGCTCTATGGTTACAGTTTTGCATAAAGCCAATTTTTCCCTACTTCAAAGGAATAGATTTAATTACTATCATGGTGGTTGTTAAACATTGAGAATGGTTGATAGCATTCTCAATCTCAATTAAGCATCATCATTAACCCAACAACATTAATTTTAGAGTAACATGTTGAGATTCACATGATAATCCAGATACTAGATACTCAAGATGTCCATAACTGGGGACACGGCTAATCATGATTAGTTTGTTACACTCTGCAGAGGTTTGCGCACTTTTCCCCACAAGACTCGATCGCCTCCATTGGATTTCTCGCACTACATGGTGTTTGAGAAACGGATGACCGAGACACAGTCTTTCAGAAGCGCTAGCACCTTACGATGGATAGACCGATACACCTACTTTCCCCTACATCTGCTAGTCTACCCTGTAAGAGTTCGCACGACTTAATCAACTATGCCAGAGCCCATAATGGCTTGTGGCTGCACACGGAAGTTTCTAGTTTGAAAAATCTCATGATCCCTTTGAGCCTGGGTGGCAGTCCAAAAGAAAACAGGCATGTCCTGGAATACCCAGGTGCCTCAATCCACCCAGATGTGTGTTTAAGTTGCCACCTTAGATAAACCATTAATTATCAATCTCACATCTTTCATGGATTTCACTCACCCAGTCCATGTCTACTAGTATAGCATGGCATAATAAGAAAATGTAGAAGTAACTCCCAAAGGTTTGATAATAAACAGGTAATAGGTACTACCTCATCTACTTCCCATCCCACAGTTTAATTAGATCCTAATCATGCAATGTGTGAAGATTGATCTAATGCAAAAAAAACTGGGTTGTAGAAAAGGTATGATCAAAGTGTTACTTGCCTTGCTGATGATCCGTGAAACCTAACGATTTGAAGTAACAGGCGGCGCACTCCGGGTATTCTATCGCAGGCAAACAAACAAGCATACAATAAGTACTCATCTAATGCACAGGTAAAACTCAAATAAGAGATCTAACCAGAAGGTTCAACTTAAGAACTCCGGTTGGCAAAAGGAATCAAATCGAACGAAGCAAAGAAAGTCAAACGGCGAAAGAAAACAACTTCGTTCTAGTAATCTGAACCTAAGTCAAATTTTACAGTAGCAAAAACTTGTTTAAGTTGATTATTCGGATAGAGGGTTTCGAGACGAAACTCCAGGCGCTTGAATCGCCTGATTCTGATAAACGAGCGAAAAGAAAAACTAAAACGAAAATCAGATCAGAAATCTCGATCAGAAAATAACCGCGGAAAAATCCGATGAAAAAGAAAAATGACGAACGGATTTTTTTTTAAAAACGGCACGGATTTCGAAGTGCGGTGAACCTCGGGCGACGCGCGGCTCCGGCGGATCGGCGAGGGCTGGCGGCGGCGGCGGCTGGCGGCTAGGGTTAGGGTTCGGGCGGCGGCTGGGCCTTCGGGCTGGCTTGCCCCGGCTTATAAAGGCCCCGGCCGGCAGAGTCCTGGCCGAGTACGGCCCATAGTCGGTTCCGTTTTTTTTCGCTTGGAAGAAAAATAAAAAGAAATACTAAACAGACTCCAAAAATCCCGAAATAAATTTTCCCCGGCTTCTAAAATCAAGCCCGACAAAGTGAACATTTATTTGGGCCCTAAATGCAATTTTGAAAAACACGCATTTTTCCTAATTCAAATAAAAACAACAAAAAAAACTCCGAAATAAAACTATTTGATTTTTTATTAAATCCTCAATATTTCTATATTTTGGGAAAGTCATTTTATTCCCTCTCTCATATTTTGGTAATAGAAATAATTGATGATAAAATAAATAAAATCAAATGATCCTATTCTCAAAATTTGAGAAAAACTCAAATATGAAAATAACGAAATCCCCAACTCTCTCCGTGGGTCCTTGAGTTGCTTAGAGTTTTCTAGGATCAAACCCAAAGCAAATAAAATATGATATGCATGATGATCTAATGTATAACGTTCCAAATTGAAAATTTGGGATGTTACAATTGTATTGTTGCCATCGAGGATAAAAAGATGGGGTTTTCTTCATATTGCATGAGTCTATCCCTCTACATCATGTCATCTTGCTTAAGTTATTACTCTGTTTTTAACTTAATACTCTAGATGCATGCTGGATAGCGGTCGATGAGTGGAGTAATAGTAGTAGGTGTAGGCAGGAGTCGGTCTACTTGTCTCGGACGTGATGCCTATATACATGATCATACCTATATATTCTCATAACTATGCTCAATTCTGTCAATTGCTCAACAGTAATTTGTTCACCCACCGTAGAATACTTATGCTCTCGAGAGAAGCCACTAGTGAAACCTAGGGCCCCTGGGTCTATCTTTATCATATTGATCTCCTACTACCTAGTTATTTCCTTTGCCTTTAGTTTACTTTGCATCTTTATCACAAAAATACCAAAAATATTATCTTTATCATAGCTATCAGATCTCACTCTCGTAAGTGGCCTTATAGGGATTGACAACCCCTATTTGCGTTGGTTGCGAGGATTTATTTGTTTTGTGCAGGTACGAGGGACTAGCGCGTAGCCTCCTACTGGATTGATACCTTGGTTCTCAAAAACTGAGGGCAATACTTACGCTACTTTTCTGCATCATCCCTTCCTCTTCGGGGAAAACCAACGCAGTGCTCAAGAGGTAGCAATGAACAAATTAAAGTTGAACCTAGTATTGTTATGGTTAAAGATCTCCTGGAAGAATATATGGATGGGCATGTTATTTACTTCTATGAGGAAGCTGCTAGAATGGCTAAACCTGATAAAAGAGATAAACATAGACCTGTTGTTGGCATGCCTGTTATTTCAATTAAAAGAGGAGATCACTATTATCATGGTTTATGTGACATGGGTGCTAGTGTGAGTTCTATTCCTTACACTTTATATGAAGAAATCATGAAAGACATAGCACCTGCTGAGATAGAAGAAATAGATGTTACTGTTAAACTTGCTAATAGAGACACCATATCACCAATTGGGATTATTAGAGATATTGAAGTCTTGCGTGGGAAAATAAAATACCCTACTGATTTTCTTGTTCTTGGTTCCCCACAAGATGACTTTTGTCCCATTATCTTTGGTAGACCTTTCTTGAATACAGTTAATGCTAAGATAGATTGTAAGAAACAAACTGCCGGTGTTAGCTTTGCTGATGAGTCTCATGAGTTTAATTTTTCCAAGTTTAGTAGAAATCATCATGAAAAAGAATTGCCTAGTAAGGATGAATTAATTGGTCTTGATTTTATTGTTGTTCCACCTACTGATCCTTTAGATTTCTTTTTATAGAGAAATAGAGGAAGCCATACAAGGATTTAGTCAGGCCTATTCATACACTACCTAAACAAGAAAGTTAGATTCGGCGATGCCCCTCCCCCTTTCGGGGGGCATTCCGATTTCCCTAGTATCATCATTATTTTCCACGCGAATCCAGATTGAGATTGAGGCAATTAAGTTAATTAAATTTTCGAATCACTGACTCAGGCCCATTGTCGAATCCTACTCAGCAATTGTCGAATCCTACTCAGCCGAAAAGGGGGTACTTATGTATGGCGGAACGGGCCAATCTGGTCTTTCATAATAAAGAGATAGACGAAACTGGTATGAAACGACTTATTAGCAGATTAATAGATCATTTTGGAATGGGATATACATCCCATATACTAGATCAACTAAAGACTCTGGGCTTCCATCAAGCCACTACTACATCGATTTCGTTAGGAATCGAGGATCTTTTAACAATACCCTCTAAGGGATGGTTAGTCCAAGACGCGGAACAACAGAGTTTTCTTTTGGAGAAACACTATTATTATGGGGCTGTACACGCGGTAGAAAAATTACGCCAATCTGTTGAGATATGGTATGCGAATATTTGCCAGACCATGAAAATGATTTACATATGCATGGAAGAAATGAAATAGATAGGGTTTTCTTTGAAAAACGTGCTCTGCTCAAACACAATTCGCCTATTGGAACTCTAGGAGGTCCTCCTCCACCTAAAGGTGATCCTGTGTTTGAATTAAAGCAATTTCCAGACACTTTGAAATATGCTTATCTCGATGAAAAGAAGATATATCATGTTATTATTAGTGTTAACCTTTCAGAACATGAAGAAGAAACATTATTGAAAGTTCTAAGGAAGCACGGGGCTGCTATTGGATATACTCTTGATGCTTTAAAGGGCATTAGTCCCACTCTATGTCAGCACAAAATTAATATGGAACTTGATGCTAAACACATTGTTGATCACCAACGTCGGTTGAATCCAAAAATGAAGGAAGTGGTAAGAACGGAAATCTTAAAACTTCTGGAAGAAGGTATAATCTATCCTATAGCTGATAGTAGATGGGTAAGTCCTGTTCATTGTGTCCCTAAGAAAGGAGGTATTACTGTTGTTCCTAATGATAAAAATGAACTTATTCCACAAAGAATTGTTACAGGCTATATAATGGTAATTGATTATAGAAAATTAAACAAAGCAACTAGAAAAGATCATTACCCCTTGCCTTTTATTGATCAAATGCTTGAAAGATTATCTCAGCACACACACTTTTGCTTCCTAGATGGATACTCTGGCTTTTCACAAATACCCGTTTCTCAACCTGATCAAGAAAATACTACTTTTACTTGTCCCTTTGGAACTTATGCTTAGAGACGTATGCCTTTTGGTTTATGTAATGCACCTGCTACCTTTCAAAACTGTATGACTGCTATATTCTCTGAGTTTTGTGAAAAGATTGTTGAGGTTTTCATGGATGACTTTTCTGTTTATGGGAAGTATTTTGATGATTCTTTAAGCAATCTTGAGTGAGTTTTGCAGAGATGTGAACAAAAAAAATCTTATCTTGAATTGGGAGAAGTGCAACTTTATGGTTAATGAAGGCATTGTCTTGGGTCATAAAATTTCTGTAAGAGGTATTGAAGTGGACCAAGCTAAGGTTGATGCAATTGAGAAAATGACATTTCCTAAGGACATCAAAGGTGTTTGTAGTTTCCTAGGTCATGCTGGTTTCTATAGGAGATTTATCAAAGACTTCTCTAAAATTTCTAGGCCTCTTACTAATCTTTTGCAAAAGGATATTCCTTTTGTTTTTGATGATGATTATCTTGAAGCCTTTGAAACACTTAAGAAAGCCTTAATATCTGCACTTATTGTTCAACCACCTGATTGGAACTTGCCTTTTGAAATTATGTGTGATGCTAGTGATTATGCTGTTGGTGTTGTTCTATGACAAAGAGTTGATAAGAAACTTAATGTTATTCATTATGCTGGTAAAACTCTAGACAATGCTCAAAGAAATTATGCTACTACTGAAAAAGAATTCTTAGATGTAGTGTTTGCTTGTGATAAATTTATACCTTATATTGTTGATTCGAAAGTAACTGTTCACACATACCATGCTGCTATTAAATATCTTATGGAAAAGAAAGATGCTAAACCTAGACTTATTCGTTGGGTTCTCTTGTTACAAGAATTTGATTTACATGTCATTGATAGAAAAGGAGCTGAGAACCCCATAGCTGATAATTTGTCTAGGCTTGAAAATGTGCTTGATGACCCACTACCTATTGATGATAATTTTCTTGATGAGCAGTTAGCTGCAATAAATGTTGCTAGTAGTACTCCTTGGTATGCTAACTATGCTAATTACATTGTTGCTAAATATTTACCACCTAGCTTTACATACCAACAAAAGAAAAAATTCTTCTATGATTTAAGGCATTACTTTTGGGATGACCCACATCTTTATAAAGAAGGAGTAGATGGTATTATTAGACGTTGTGTACCTGAGCATGAACAGGGACAAATCCTACGGAAGTGTCACTCTGAGGCTTATGGAGGGCATCATGCTGGAGATAGAACTGCTCACAAGGTATTGCAATCTGGATTTTATTGGCCTACTCTCTTCAAGGATGCCCGTAAGTTTGTCTCTTCTTGTGATGAATGTCAAAGAATAGGTAATATCGGTAAGCGTCAAGAAATGCCTATGAATTATTCACTTGCTGTCGAACCATTTGATGTTTGGGGATTTGATTACATGGGGCCTTTTCCTTCCTCTAATGGGTATACACATATTTTGGTTGGTGTTGATTATGTTACTAAATGGGTAGAAGCCATTCCAACCAGTAATGCTGATCACAACACCTCTATTAAAATGCTTAAGGAAGTTATTTTCCCAAGGTTTGGAGCCCCTAGATATTTAATGACTGATGGTGGTTCACACTTTATTCATGGTGCTTTCCGTAAGATGCTTGCTAAGTATGATGTTAACCATAGAATTGCATCACCCTATCATCCTCAGTCTAGTGGTCAAGTTGAACTTAGCAACAGAGAAATACAATTAATTTTGCAAAAGACTTTTAATAGGTCCAGGAAGAATTGGTCTAAGAAATTAGATGATGCACCTTGGGATGATATAATAGCTTATAACAATCCTATGGGTATGTCTCCTTATAAAATGGTTTATGGAAAAGCTTGTCATTTGCCTCTTGAGTTAGAGCATAAAGCATATTGGGCAGTTAAAGAACTCAATTATGATTTCAAACTTGCTGGTGAAAAGATGTTATTTGATATAAGCTCCTTAGATGAATGGAGAACCCAAGCTTATGAGAATGCAAAGTTATTCAAAGAAAAAGTTAAAAGATGGCATGACAAAAGAATTCAAAAGCGTGAGTTTAAAGTTGGAGAATATGTTCTTTCGTACAACTCTTGTTTTAGATTTTTTGCAGGAAAGCTCCTCTCGAAATGGGAAGGCCCATACATCATCGAGGAGGTTTACCAGTCTAGAGCCATCAAAATAAATAACTCCGAAGGTACTAACTCGAAGGTTGTTAATGGGAAACGAATAAACCATTATATCTCAGGTATGCCTATCAATGTTGAAAGTAATATTATCCAAACTTTGACACCGGAAGAACACATAAAATAGTCCATCCAGAACACTCCAGAATCATGAAAATAAAGAGGTACGTGATACAGTAAGTAAACGGATTCCGAAAAATCCGCAAAATATTTTTTATCAGTTTTAGAACATTTTAAAATTTTGGAAATAAAGAAACTTTCAGGAAGCATCCCCTAGTGGGCACAAGACACTAGGTGGGTTGCCTGGCGCGCCCAGGTGGGTTGTGCCCACCTGGGACACCACCCGTACTCTGTTTTTCTACCATATACTTGTCCTCCAAGATAAAAATTCTATATATACTTCCCGAGCCTGTTGATCATCGTATCACAGAGAAATCATCTGTTCTCTTTTCTTGTTGTTTCCTGCACGGTTTTGAAAATATGTCGTCCCAAGACTCCGACGGTGAGAGCTATGTCTCACATCTCATTGCTGACCCAAAGACCTATGGGAACCTGTCTCCTTGTGGTCGAACTATGGATGATGATGAGGATGCTCACTTGATGAGGATCGATGATTCAAGCTCGGAGGAGGAGGATGTTCCTCTACCTCAACCTGGGGATATGCACATAAAATTCAAGAATCTAATCTTCCTAAGAGAGCTATCCGGTCTAATAACCGATCTATTCCTTCTCGTTTTTAGTAGAAAAGCAAAGGAGATTTACGTGACAAGATCTTGAAGCTGGATTTGGAGGTCAATGATTTAAAACAGGAAATTTCTCTCCTCAACTACAATATGAAAAATTTGAAGGTATAGTTGTCCTCATCATCATCATCTTCTTCACCACCAAAAGAAAATTGAGTATCGGGTATGGGCACTCCCCTTGGCTTTCGCCAAGCTTGGGGGAGGTGCCCGGTATCGTTTCATCCCACTATCTTTATGATTTTACTTATTTTAGTTCGATCATTTTCTTTTAGATGAAATATAGTTTAGTTTGATCCTTTCTTCTTTGAGAGTTTTCTTAGTGATCTATCCTTGTAATCGTGTGCAAGTTATATAATAAAGTTAGTTTGAGTTTTTTCTTTCTTTACTTTCATATTGCAAATAAAGAAAGAAAAAGAGAAAGGAAACAAATGAAGAAAGGAAATAAATCAATAAAGATTATATACTAAGCCTATGGTAGGTGATGGCACCACACAGGGAAAAGTATAAGTATAAAATTTTATTAGATATTGACAAACATAGCATTAGTCAATGATGCAACTCATGAAAGAATTAATAAGGGAAGGGAAGATTCACATATAGATATACTATCCTAGAAATCTTTTGTGATTGTGAGCCCTCATCAAAATATTATATGCCAAAGTTGTTGACACTGGACAAGGAAGACAACTTGATGGTTTATGTTTGTTTATATTCACATAGAAGTCATATTGTCATAGATCCTTTAACATGTGATGCTTGACCCCTATCTTTGCTAGCCAAAAATTCCGTACTAAGTAGAGATACTACTTGTGCATCCAAAAACCCTTAAACCCAAATATTATTTTCAAGAGTCCACCATACCTACCTAGGGATTGAGCAAGATCCCTCAAGTAAGTTGTCGTCGGTGCAAAAGGGCAATAAAAATTGCTTCTAAAAGTGTGAGATCATTTAGTGTAAGTGAAAATTGAGCGTTGTACGAACTTGGATGATAAAGAATAAAAGTGACATACTGCATAATAAAGGTTGTCATCTTAAGGGGCAATACAACGTGAAATTCTCTGGCACTAAGGGATTGAGCATACAAACAAATAAGCGCAGGGCAACCTCTGCTTCCCTCTGCGAAGGGCCTATCTTTTACTTTTATGCAAAGAGTCAAAGTTTTTCTCTCTATTCCTTTTATTTTTCTCTTTTGGCAAGCATCATGTGGTGAGGAAAGATCTAGGCACATATGTCCAGTTGAATATAGATAGCATGAGTTATTATTGTTGACATCACCCCTGAAGTGAGTATGTTGGGAGGCGAAACTGTAAGTCCCTATCTTTCTATGTGCCCGGTTGAAACGTTTTGCTCATAGGTACGAGAAGAGTGTTAGCAATCATAGAAGACTATATGATGGTTGAGTATGTGGACTTGCCTAAAGGCTCCGACATGTGACCCTTCCTGAAAAGATGATGAGTTCTAGTTGCAAAGTTGACTCAAAACATAGCTTGTTGGTTTCTAATAGAGTTTTTGCTTTATACTTCGATTGTGTGATGAACTATTACTTATTCATGAGAAGTATATGATAAAAGTTCTATGATAAAAGTACCATGTTTAATTTTGTCGTTGTTATAATAATCAACATGATGCTTCTATGTTCGTATTTTGTTTTTATCGACACCTCTCTCTCAAAGCATGTGGACATGTTTTCCAATTTCGGTTTCGCTTGAGGACAAGCAAGGTCTAAGTTTGGGGGAGTTTATACGTCCATTTTGCATCATGTTTCTTACTATTATTTATAATGTTTTTATCCATAACAATGCTTTTTGGAGTAATTATAATGCCTTTTCTCTCATAATTTGCAAGGAACACACCAAGAGGAAGAATTCCGACAGCTGGAAATCTAGACCTGGAAAAGCTATGTCAGGCCACCTATTCTACACAACTCCAAATGAGTTGAAACTTCACATATATTTTTTCTGGATTATTTAAGAAATATTGGAGCCAATAAACACCAGAGGGGGCCACCAGGTGGGCACAACCCACCTGGGCGCGCCAGGCCCCCCATGCGCGCCATGGTGGGTTGTGGCCTCCTCGGCCCACCTCTGTACAAGATATTGGGTATTTCTGTCTTTTTGTTCTTCAAAAATTCTTATATGTTAGCAGAAAAACCTTATCCATTAATAGATGGAACTTCAACAGCAGCTGCCCATCTTCTGGTATATAAGTCATTTTGACCTAGAAAAAAAGAGGAGGACTTTCGGGACGAAGCGCCGCCGCCTCGAGGCGGAACTTGGGCAGGAGCACTTTTGCCCTCCGGCGGAGCGATTCCGCCGGGGGAACTTCCCTCCCGGAGGGGGAAATCATCGTCGTCATCATCACCAACAACTCTCCCATCTTGGGGAGGGCAATCTCCATCAACATATTCAACAGCACCATCTCCTCTCAAACCCTAGTTCATCTCTTGTGTTCAATCTCGTTGTCGGAACTATAGATTGGTACTTATGGGTGACTAGTAGTGTTGATTACATGTTGTAGTTGATTACTATACGGTTTATTTGGTGGAAGATTATATGTTCATATCCATTATGCTATTTAATACTCCTCTTATCATGAACATGTTTATCGTTTGTGAGTAGTTACTTTTGTTCTTGAGGTCACGAGAGAAATCATGTTGCAAGTAATCATGTGAACTTGATATGTGTTTGATATTTTGATAGTATGTATGTTGTTATTCCCTTAGTGGTGCCATGTGAACGTCGACTACATGACACTTCACTATATTTGGGCCTAAGGGAATGCATTGTGGAGTAGCAATTAGATGGTGGGTTGCGAGAGTGATAGAAGCTCAAACCCCAGTTTATGCACTATTTTGTAAGGGACCGATTGGATCCAAAAGTTCAATGCTATGGTTAGAATTTATTCTTAATACTTTTCTCGTAGTTGCGGATGCTTGCGGGAGGGTTAATCAGAAGTAGGAGGTTTGTTCAATTAAGAACAACACCTAAGCACCGGTCCACCCACATACCAAATTATGAAAGTATGGAACACAAATTAAACCAACATGATGAAAGTGACTAGATGAAATTCCCGTGTACCCTCAAGAATGCTTTGCTTATCATAAGAGACCGTTTTGGCCTGGCCTTTGCCGCAAAAGGATTGTGCTACCTTGTTGCACTTTTGTTACTATTATTGTTACTTGCTCGTTACAAATTATCTTGCTATCAAACTACTCGCTACTTACAATTTCAACACTTGCAGACAACACCTTACTGAAAACTACTTGTCATTTCCTTCTGCTCCTAGTTGGGTTCGACACTCTTACTTATCGAAAAGAGCTACAATTGATCCCCTATACTTGTGGGTCATCAATCTTGTTCACCGTTTTCACCTCGGGGGAAAATTGTTTTTGTCCCCCAGTGTTCGGCGGGCGAGGCTCATCATCGTCCTCGCTTTGAGGTCCTTTCCCCTTGTGTTCCATATTTATTTTACCGGCCTATTTGAAAACCCAGCAATTTCTGTTGGTGTGGTTGGAAGGCTTGTCCAGGTTCCATGAATCTGGCAAGGTCTCTCTAGTATTTTGTCCAAGTTGGATGGACCATCCCAATTACCTTTGAACGGCTTCTTCCGCTGACCTGGTTTGGAGCCACGGAATCCGGTGTTTACTATCGTATCCTATGTTTCTTTGTTATTGTTCCGACGTTTGTTTTTGCTCCGTCATGGCCTGCCATTGCCGTCCCTAGCCTCAGAAGTGCCGGGGTCGCCGGTACTGCTGCTTCTACGAGCCAACCAGCTATCTTCGCCCGCACAGAAGTTGGTCATAAGTGCAGTAAGGGTTGCCATAGTCTTCGGATTTTCCTGACCAAGGTGTCAGGCGAGCCATTCATCGCGAACACTGTGCTTAAATGCCGCTAAGGCTTCGGTGTCCGGATAGTCCACGATTTTGTTCTTTTTAATTAAGAACCGATCCCAAAGTTTACAAGCTAACTCTTGATAACCCAAAAGTATAGGGGATCATTTGTAGCCTTCTTCGATAAATAAGAGTGTCGAACCCAACGAGGAGCTAAAGGCAGAACAAATATTCCCTCAAGTTATATCGACAACTAATACAACTCTACGCAGACTTGACATTTGCTTTACCTACAACAAGTATGAAACTATTTTGCAAGAATAAAACTATGAGTACTTTCGAGAATAAAACTACGGATAAATTGCAAGGTAATAAAAGTGGATAGCTTTTGACAACAAGAGAGTCATTTGTCCCTAGGCAATCGATAACAAGTACCGGTAATCATTCTTGTAATTTTACATGAGGGAGAGGCATGAGCTAACATACTTTCTCTACTTGGATCATATGCAGATATGATTGGAACTCTAGCAAGCATCCGCAACTATTAAAGATCATTAAGGTCATGAAACCCAACCATAGCATCAAGTATCAAGTCCTCTTTATCCCATATACAACCCACCTACTCGGGTTTAAGCTTCTGTCACTCTCGCAACCCACCATAAGCAAGTCATGAACGTATTGCAACACCCTACAACGGGGACCCCCCATGTTTGCGCGAGACGGAGGGCACCGTAGGACAGCACCATAAATAAAATATACAATCATACCAACCAAGATCACGATTAACCCACAGTATAAAACGGATCTACTGAGACATCATAGGATAACCATAGATCATTGGGAAATAATATAAGGAGTTGAACACCATGTTTAAGTAGAGATTACAATGGGGTGAAGGGGTGTTACACCGCTGCATAGAGGGGGAGAGAGTTGGTGTTGATGGTAACAAGATTGTTGATGTAGATCGTCGTCAATGATCCTTGCCCCGGCGGCACTCCGGCGCCACCGAGAGAGAGGGGGAGAGAGCCACCCTCCTTCTTCTTCTTCCTTGGCCTCCCCCCTAGATGGAGGAGAGTTCCCCATCTGGTCCATGGAATCCATGGCGGTGGAGGGGCGGGAGCCCCTCCGAGATTGGATCTCGCTCTCCGTTCTCTTCTGTTTCGTGTTCCCCAGATCTGGCCGAAAACCATTTCTTATATTCCGGGAGATCCGTAACTTTGATTGCGCTGAAATTTTAACACGATTTTTCCGGATATAAGCTTCCTTGCGCCCGAAGTAGAACTCCAACCGATGTACGAGGTGAGCACAACCCACCACCACGCGCCTGGCCCCTGGGGCGTGCCCTGGTGTCTTGTGGGCACTGTGGGCCCCGTTTGCATTGATTCCAAGTCCCAAAAATAACATATATTCCAAAATAATTCTCCGTAAAATTTTGTCGCGTTTGGACTTCGTTTGATATGGATTTTCTGCGAAACAAAAAACATGCAACAAATAAGAACTGGCACTGGGCACTGCATCAATTGGTTAGTCCAATAAATCATATAAAAAGTTGCCAAAAATATGTGAAAGTTGTATAATATTGGCATGAAACAATAAAAAATTATAAATACGATGAAGACGTATCAACATCACCAAGCTTAATTTCTGCCCGTCCTCGAGTAGGTAGATGATAAAAAAGATAATTTTTGATGTGGATTGCTACCTAGCATAAACTTGATCATATATCTAATCATGGCATTAATATTAAGACATGAGTGATTCAAAGCAATAGTCTATAATTTGACATAAAGACATCAATACTTAGGCATCCCAACAAACAATCATGTCTTTCCAAATATCAACGCTAAAGAAAGCTATCCCTACAAAATCATATAGTCTTGTCATGCTGTGTCTTCTTAACACAAAGTATTTATCATGCACAACCCCGATGACAAGCCGAGCAATTGGTTCATACTTTTTAACGCGCTTCAGCTTTTTCAACCCTCACGCAATACATGAGCGCAAGCCATGGATATATCACTATAGGTGGAATAGAGTATGATGATAGGGGTAAATATAGAGAAGACAAAAAGTAGGAAAGTCTCACATCGACGCAGCTAACCAACGGGCTATGGAGATGCCCATCAATTCATATCAATGCGAGGAGTAGGGATTGCTATGTGACGAATGCACTAAGAGCTATAAGTGTATGAAAGCTCAATATGAAAACTAAGTGGGTGTGCATCTAATCCTATAATGAAAAATTCCCACTAGTATATGAAAGTGACAACATAGGAGACTCTCCATATGAAAAACATGGTGCTACTTTGAACCACAAGTGTGGAACTAGCATGCCCCTTTTCTTTTTCTTTTTCTTTTTTTTTTCTCTCGTTGTCTGGAGTCTCATCCCGACTTGTGGGGGAATCATAGTCTCCATCATCCTTTCCTTACTGGGGCAATGCTCTAAAAATGAATAATGATGATCTTCACACTTCTATTTACTTATAACTCAAAAGAAATAAAAATTACAACTCGCTACCTATGGCAAAGTATGACTCTATATGAATGCCTCTAGCAATGTACTAGTATGTGCAATGATCTAGCGTAACATGTATAAAAATGATGAACAGTGGCTGAGCCACAACTACTATGTCAGCTATATGATCATGCAAAGCAATATGACAATGAATGCTCAAGTCATTAAACGGAAGCGGTGGATGTTGCATGTCAATATATCTCGGAATGGCTATGGAAAGGCCATAATAGGTAGGTATGGTATCATGTGTGATAGAGCGTATCATATCATGGGGTTTGGATGCACCTATGAAGTTTTCACCGACTCTCGAGGTGAGAAAGGGTAATGCACGGTACCGTAGAGGCTAGCAAATTGCGGAAAGGTAAGAGTGCATATAATCCATGGACTCACATTAGTCATAAAGAACTCAAATACTTATTGCAAAATTTTATTAGCCCTCGAAGCAAAGTACTACTAGGCATGCCCCTAGGGGGTAGATTGGTAGGAAAATACCATCGCTCGTCCCCGACCGCCACTCATAAGGAAGACAATCAATAATAAATAATGCTCCAACATCATAGCATAACGAGAGACTATACGTGCATGCTTCGGGAATCACAAACCTTAACACCAATATCTTACTAACCACAACCGTTTACTAGTACCTCCCACATATTCCATCTCCATACCGCAAACCTATTGCAAGGAATCAAACATATCATACTCAGTGATCCACAAGTTTTATGTAGGATTTTATGATTAACCATGCAATTGACCAATTCCTGTTGACTCTCTAAATAGATATAAGTGAAGAATCAGAGTTTAATTATTTCTACAAAATACAATGCTCTAATAAATATAAGTGAAGCAAAGGAGCATTCTACAAACAACGGTTTTCTATGTGAAGAGAAAGAGGCAATCCAAACTTCAAATGATATAAGTGAAGCACATGAAGCATTCTATAAAGCCATACTCAAAAGATATAAATGAAGTGCAATGAGAATTCTATAAATCAACCATGGACTATCTCATACCATAATGGTGCATAAAATAAAAATTAAAAATAAACACAAAAGACGCTCCAAGATTCACACATATCACATGAACGCAATGAGAACGAAAACATACCGATACTTGTTGAAGAAAATGGGATGCCTTCCGGGGCATCCCCAAGCTTAGACACTTGAGTCTCCTTGAATATTTTCTTGTGGTGCCTTGGGCATCCCCAAGCTTGAGCTCTTGCCTCTCCTCCTTCTCCTCTTATCAAGACCTCCTCGATATTTGATCACTTCATCCACACAAAACTCAACAGAAAGCTCGGTAAGATCCGTTAGTATAATAAATTCATAAGGCAAATCACTACTCTAAGTGCTATTTAAAACAAATTCATATTTTTTTTGCATTGTATCTACTGTATTATAACTTTTCCATGGCTTATACCACCGATAGAATCGATAGTTTCATCAAAACAAGCAGAACAATGCATCAAAAATAGAATCTGTCTTAAACAGGACAGTCTGTAGTAATATGAACATTCTCCATACTTCTGGTACTCAAAAAATTCTGAAACATTAGGATAAAATAAACAATTTGTATAGAAAGACTGTGCAAAAAGATTCAGAAGCTTTTGATATTCTAGTAAAAAAAATGAAAATTCACACGCTACAACCAAAGTTTCTCTTTCTGCACCGCACATACCAACAAGCAATCTACACGTCCTAAAGGCAAATCTTGGCACATTATTTTTATAATACAATGGAATTATACAAGGGGATAATTATTTATGTGAGAATCTTCATGAAAAATTCTACATTGTCTCCATGAGCATGAACACAAGTGTTCAAGGTCGACCCTCACTTCTCCAATGCATCACCTTTCAATCGCTTCTCTTTTTGAAAAAGTTTTTGTGTTCCCCTCTATATATTTTTGTTTTTCAACTTTATAAAAGCACTCAACAGAAAGAAATGGCTCTCTAAAAGTTCCGGGTTGTCTCCCTGGCAGCGTCTTTAAAGCCATTAAGCTAGGCATAAAGTGCTCAAGTAATGAATCCACCCGGATTCGAAGGTATATCAAAGCCAATTTTAATTAGTAATGATTTGGCATTTAGTAGTGAGCACAGAGAAACATATATCATGCAATGATGAAGTCTAACTCTCTTCCTATGCATCGGCATGTCATACAAGAACAATTCATGCACATCAAGTAAAGGCCAATACATAGTATAAGCAGTTTCTTGCAATTTTATCGTGTCGGAAACATAGAGAGGCGGAGATGTAGTTCCTCTATCATAATAATTGCAAGTAGGAGCAGCAAGCACATGAATATTAAATTCATAAAAATCATCATGTGTAGTGGTATAATGCAACCCATCAATGTAATCCTTAATAAGTGCAAACTTCTCTGATATAGTGTAGTTAGAAGAATTCAAAAAGATAATAGGACTATCGTGTGTGGGTGCAATAGAAACAATTTCATTCTTAACATAAGGAATAATAGCAAGTTCATCTCGATAAGCATAATTCATATTGGCATCATGGCCACAAGCATAGCAAGCATCAAGTTCATCAAAAAGGGATATTTCGAATGAATCAACGGGATCATAGCAATTATCATAGCATTCATCCTTCGGTAAGAATGAAGGGACATTAAACAATGTACGAGCTGAAGAGTTAATCTCATTAGAAGGTGGGCATGAGTAGCTAATCCGCTCTTCCTCCTTTTATTCTTCGCTCTCCTCGTCATCTTTTTCATCCAATGAGCTCACAGTTTCATCAATTCCTTCTTCAATAGACTCCTGCAAAATATTATTCTCTTCTTGGACATCGAAGAATTTCTCAATAAATTTCTCAATATTAGAATTGTATTTATAATTATCATCGCAATATTGAAGGATAGCAAAATTTTCAGGTCTATAAACTGAATCATCAAAATCTTCAAACTTTTCAAACAAAGATTCAATTTCATAAGCACCCTTAAAAGCACCAAATTCTTCTATTCATTCCACATCATAGTAATCATATATACCATTAACATAAGAAGCCAAGGTTTCATTATCATTAAATTTGCATGAAAATAGAAGGTGTGGAGCGTTCATCCTAGAGCAACAAGTATAATTATATCTCAGCATAGCTCCCGAGCATACCAATTCAACATATGAATTTGATCCCATAATATTTTCCCTTTTGTGTCAAGCGATAATCCCTAAAGTATTCACATTGATCCAACATTACTCCCATTATCAAGTTGAATGGGGTTTCTCAGGATTATCAAATTAGAGCATAATATTTTTCACATAATGAGCATCGAGGGTTTTAGGAGGTTCCCCATCTCCATGAGTAGCAAGTACCACTAATTTTTTTGGTGTTTCGTGTTCCGTATCCAAAACTAAAGATAGAGAAAAACTTAGAACGGGAAATAAAAACTACTTAGTGACAAAGCAAGCAAGCACACATGAGAATATTCACCCCACACTATTGCTCCCCGGCAATGGCGTCAGAAAAAGGTCTTGATAACCCACAAGTATAGGGGATCATCTGTAGCCTTCTTCGATAAATAAGAGTGTCGAACCCAACGAGGAGCTAAAGGCAGAAAAAATATTCCCTCAAGTTCTATCGACCACCGATACAACTCTACGCACACTTGACATTTGCTTTACCTAGAACAAGAATGAAACTATTTTGCAAGAATAAAACTACGAGTACTTTGCAAGAATATAACTACGGATAAATTGCAAGGTAATAAAAGGGGATAGCTTTTGTCAATAAGAGAGCCATTTGTCCCTAGGCAATCGATAACAAGTACATGTAATCATTCTTGTAATATTACATGAGGGAGAGGCCTGAGCTAACATACTTTCTCTACTTGGATCATATGCACTTATGATTGGAACTCTAGCAAGAATCCTCAACTACTAAAGATCATTAAGATCGTGAAACCCAACCATAGCATTAAGTATCAAGTCCTCTTTATCCCATACGCAACAACCCACCTACTCGGGTTTAAGCTTCTGTCACTCTCGCAACCCACCGTATGCAAATCATGAATGTATTGCAACACCCTATAGCGGGGATCCCCCATGTTTGCGTGAGATGGAGGGCACCGTAGGACAGCACCATGATACGTCTCTCCAACGTATCAATACTTTTTGATTGTTCCATGTTGTTATATTATCAATCTTGGATGTTTTATAATCATTTTATAGCCATTTTATTGTGCCAAGTGCCAGTTCCTATTTTTTTCGTGTTTTTTACATCACGGAAAATCAATATCCGACGGAGTCCAAATGCCACGAAACTTTACAGAGAATTTTTATGGGCCAAAAGGAACACAACGGGCCTTGGCTGCGCCTGGGGGTGCCTCGAGGGGGGCACAACCAACCAGGGCGCGCCAGGAGGCCCAAGCACGCCCTGGTGGGTTGTGCCCACCTCGGTTGCCCCCCAGACCGCCTCTTTGCTCTGTAAATACCCCAAAAATCCTAGAACCCTAGGGGAGTCGACGAAATATTCATCCAGCTGCCGCAGAGTCCACAACCACCAGATCCAATCTATACACCATCTCGGATGGGGTTCACCACCTCCATTGGTGCCTCTCCGATGATGCGTGAGTAATTCTTTGTAGACCTTCGGGTCCGTAGTTAGTAGCTAGATGGCTTCATCTCTCTCTCTCTTGATTCTCAATACAATGGTCTCTTGGAGATCCATATGATGTAACTCTTTTGCGGTGTGTTTGTTGGGATCCAATGAACTTTGAGTTTATGATCAGATCTATCTTTTTATATCCATGAAAGTTATTTGAATTTCTTTGATCTCTTATATGCATGATCTCTTATAGCCTCGTATTTCTTCTCCGATATTTGGGTTTTGTTTGGCCAACTTGATCTATTTATCTTGAAATGGGAAGAGGTGCTTTGTCGTGGGTTCGATCTTATGGTGCTTGATCCCGGTGACAGAAAGGGAAACGACACGTATGTATCGTTGCTACTAAGGATAAAATGATGGGGTCTATCTCTACATAGATAGATCTTGTCTACATCATGTCATTGTTCTTATTGCATTACTCCGTTTCTCCATGAACTTAATACACTAGATGCATGCTGGATAGCGGTCAATGTGTGGAGTAATAGTAGTAGATGCAGGCAGGAGTCGGTCTACTAATCTTGGACATGATGCCTATATAATGATCATTGCCTGGATATCGTCATAATTATTTGAGGTTGTATCAACTGCCCAACAGTAATTTGTTACCTGCCGTTTGCTATTTTTCTCGAGAGAAGCCACTAGTGAAACCTACGGCCCCCGGGTCTTCTTTCTCATATATTTGCCTTTGCGATATACTTTTCTCTTGCATTTATTTTCAGATTTATTAAACCAAAAATACAAAAATACCTTGCTGCAATTTTTCCTTACTTATTTTATTTAGCGCTCGATCTATCAATTTACTACAAATTTATCTTACATCCGTTTGCCTATCTTGAGGCGCCATACCCCGAAAGGGATTGACAACCCCTTTAACACATCGGGTTGCGAGGATTTGTTATCTGTGTGCAGGGGCTATTTGCGTTGTGTTTCTTGGTTCTCCTACTGGTTCGATAACCTTGGTTTCATATCTGAGGGAAATACCTACCGCCGATGTGCTGCATCACCCCCTCCTCTTTGGGGAAATACCAACGTAGCTTCAAGCGACATCAAAAGGAATTTCTGGCGCCATTGTCGGGGAGGATCTTCAACACATACCAGGTTCCTAATCAAAAATCTCATCTCCTCGCAATTTATATTATTTACCATTTGCCTCTCGATTTCCTCTCCCCCACTTCACAAAAATTTGCTGTTTTATTCGCCTCTCTTTTACGATCGCCTTTTTCTTGCCAGATCTGTTCTTTGCAATCATGAGTGATTTCGGTATGGCACCAACAGAAGATGGCCTAACTCCTAAGATAGGACGTACGTGCAATCTGGATGCTAAAATTTTTATCTTGGGGCAAGCGAATGTTATGGGAAAAGAACGTATCCAAGGTTTTTTCAATTGTGTGGGAAATTTGAGTCTTGATGATGCTCCTATACTTAAAACTACTAGATCTTATGCGGATGCTATCTCAGCACTAGTTCTGAAACTTGAAAGTAAATTTATTCATACCCATCCTACTTTGCAAAGATTGTTTTTTGAGCTTCCCAATATAAAGAATCCTAAGGCTAAAAAATTGTCCACTCTCGTTTTTATGAATGAGTTTGACTACATAATACGGGAAGCTAGGGAAATCTTTGACTTTTATGGTATGAATCATGAAAAACCTATGATAGATGAAATTCTTTACAATAGCGACTATGCTTTAAGACATTTTCTTGGGGATAATAAAATGTTTGATGAGAATATTAAAAAGGAAGTCCCCTTTTTAGATATAATCCAACAGGTTTTCAATAATGTTAATCAACATTATTCTTGGATTGTTGCGGGGAATCAAAAGGGTTATGATGTACACCAACTTAGGAAGGCTAAGGTTTCCATGGATAATATGTTTTATGTTGTCTTCACAAAACCCCATGATGGGAATACCTCTAAGAGAGTTAAGAACAAGGATGACAAAACTTAGATCCTTGCTTTATGCCTAGCTAAGGGCGTAAAACTATAGCGCTTGTTGGGAAGCAACCCAATGAATAAATTTTACTTTTGCTTTTTGCTTCATGTATTGAGTGTTAGAACAATTATGCTACTGTTATGATTGTGTTTTTTATGCTTTAATTAGTGTTCGTGCCAAATAAAGCCTTTAGGATCTTCTTGGGTGATAGTTGTTTGATCTTGCTAAAAAACAGAAACTTTTACGCTCACGAAATTAATTTTCATGTTTTTACCAGAGAGCGACAAAATACCCATTCCAATTGCAGTAGATCAATATACAAATTTCTCAGGTCTTCCTAATTTTTCAGAATTTTTGGAGTTACAAAAGTATTCGAAATAGTCAGATTGCTACAGACTGTTCTGTTTTGACAGATTTTGTTTTCTTTGTGTTGTGTGCTTATTTTGATGGCTCTATGGTTTTCTTTGATGAGTTTTTTCCATAGAAAAGTTGGAATAAAGTAGATATAATACAAAAACAAAATATGAATTGGTTTTATACAATACTTATAGTAGTGATTTATTATTCTTATACTAACGGATCTCACGAAGGTTTTGTTGAGTTTTGTGTGATTGAAGTTTTCAAGTTTTGGGTTATCTTATGATGGATGACGGAAGGATGGAAGAGCCTAAGCTTGGGGATGCCCTGGCATCCCAAGCTATTATCCAAAAATGAGCAACCAACTAAGCTTGGGGATGCCCCTGAGTGGCATCCCCTCTTTCTTCCAACGACCATCGGTATTTTACTTGAAACTATATTTTTATTTGTCACATGATATGTGTTTTGCTTGGAGCATCTTGTATGATATGAGTCTCTGCTTGTTTTATTTTGTGTTTTAAGTCATCAATCCTTGCTGGATACACCTATTTGAGAGAGCCAAAATTATGTCATGACTTGTTAGAATTGCTCTCTATGCTTCACTTAATTTTTTATGAGCTATGGACTTGCTCTAGTGCTTCACTTATATCATTTTGGGCATGGTATGCTTTAGTATTTTTGAAGAAATGCTCTCTTGCTTCACTTAGATTTATTTGAGAGTTAGTAAAATTTTCAAGAAATTATCTCTTGCTTCACTTAAATTAATTTGAGAGAAAGAAAATTTTATTATGCTCATGATCTTCACTTATATTTGTTGGAGTTTGTCAAAAGCAATACTTGAAAATTAGTCGCAAAGTGATAGACATCCAAGAAGGATATAATAAAAACTTTCATGAAGATCATTGAACAAAATAAACTTGATTCTTAGTAATAGTTTTGAGATATGATGATGTGATATGTGAGTCATCTTGATGAGTAATTATGCTTTAGTAAGAATATTGGTGTTAAGGTTTGTGATTCCCTATGCAAGTACAAAAGTCAATAGTCATGCAATGAAATTACATCCTACTTACGGTGCATTATTCGGTGTTATTTATGCTTAATGCTTGCTTATGAGATTATCTGTTTCTTAGTTGGTCGCTTCCCAATCTTTTGCTAGCCTTCATTTTGCACTAAGTATGATCACTAGTTGTGCATCCAAAAACCTTTAACCCAGTTTTGCCACATGAGTCCACTATATCTACCTATATGTGGTATTCTTTTGCCGTTCTAAGCAAATTTGCATGTGCCATCTCTAATTTTCAAAATAAACTTCTCTTTTGTGTGTTTGTTTCGCTCGTGGAGCGGTGAGGGGTGGCTAATATTTTCCATGCTAGACGTGTTATTCTCAAGATGAGTGTTTATTCACTTGTCATTGCACGAGAGTAAGGCAAAGGTATTATGGATGCCCAGTCCCGAAATGAAAAAAATTTGAATTTACTTTATGTTGTCAAATAATAAATTCCTTGGAAAGTGTTGGTATGGAGGGCAACCGTGGATATGGCTAGCCATAGAAAGTGAATGTATGGTGGAAAGAGGAATAAACTTTATTTTCTGTTTGGGAACCGCCTATGATATATCTATGCATGGAAAGTATTGGGAACTCTAAGTCGTTTTCGTTGGTGGGATGGATACACCTCACAAAATGTTTTTATCTCTAAGTTTTTTGCTTTGAGCTCTGGCACCTCTACAAATCCCTACTTCCCTCTGTGAAGGGCCTTTCTTTTACTTTATGCAATTTTTATTTTGAGTCTCCACCTTCTCTTATAAAAGCACCAACTAGGAGGCAATATGAGCGTACTTAACTATTGGGTGTAGCTAATATTCGAGTGTGTTTCATGAATGGATCAATGTTTGAGCATGATGGTGTCGGCATCCTGGGAACGGGGGTCCCCAGACTTGCCTGCCTGCGGCCAACAGCGTGGCTCTGCCAGCGGCCCCGTACGGCCCATCTTCACCAGCAAACACACAAGACCCTCACGAGGGGCCGAGCCTCGCGTGGCGGACGACGCAAGACCTCCTCGGGGGCGGCCTCACCAGGCTGGCTCGCGAGGGGCGGAGAGATCAAGGCAAGGGGCACCTCGCGAGGTTCCTGTGACGCAAGCCATGACAACCGAGGCTAGGCGGGCACCAGCGCGCACAGCGTCCTCGTTTCCTCTTTGGTGCTAAAGAGGAAAGCGCAGGAGAGGAGCCCTAAGGCATCAGGAAAAGGTTTCCATATCAGTGCAACAAAACCAAGACCAGTAGGACGGCAGGACGGAGGTCACCGTGGAGCCCGGGACGGCGTCACCACCAGAGCCTTCGGCAGGTGAAGACCACCTTTTGTCAGGATAGCTTATACTAGCTGTCCCCCTTCAAATTGGCCATTGTGGGATCCCTTCCCACCTAATATTTGGGAAGAGGACCCGGGCCTCTATATATAGGACTAGCCACCACCGCAGGGAGGCATCTCATCTTGGACTAGATCCATTCCACCAAGGCCACCACACAAGCCCCCCCTAGCTCAAGGACACCTCTCCTCAGGAGGCTGTTCTTCCCTTGTACTTGTTCATTCTCATTCCAAGAGGCAATCCACCACACCACACTTGAGTAGGGTATTACACCACATCGGTGGACTGAACCAGTATAAACCCTGTGTCCTTTGTTCTATGGGTTCGACGTGTTGAGCTTTGAGATTGCGGTGAGGGTGTGAGCTAGAGGGAAGAGAGATCTTCGTGCGCACCCCAGAGTTCGAACCTCAAGGCTTTTGCCAGAACCCTAAATCTGACATTTGGCATGCCAGGTAGGGTGCGCCGAAGCCTCTCTTCCATCAGCAGACCCGCCAACGCTCTGCAGCGCCGATGTCCGGTGACCTGAGGGCCAACGCCGACCACTGGGCAGCCTGGCCAGCCCAGGCAGCGTCGACCGCCCAAGAAGACCTCAACTCCGTGCCTCAGGCGGCACGCGCGCCGCCAAACGCTGTGGAGCACGGGCGGCGCGACGCGGCTCGACGTTGTCCACCCTTAGCCCTTAGCGTGTGCGGGTCATCGCAAGGGCCTCAAGCTATGCCGCGACGATGGTGCCGCACACCCATCGGGAACAAGCGAACATGAGGGCCACACTCACAGTGGCACGGGAGCTATTGCGATGCCGACTGATGGAGAACGGCCGAGATGCATTGCTGGAGCGCGTCACCGAGCTATTGGACGCTGCAGCTAGGGGAGCGCCACCTTTCTGCTCCTTGCTTCCGCCTCAGGCTGCGGCCGGATCGCACGGCGGGCCTCGCCGCGCTCGCACGCCCCCGGGCGCACTAGGGGGTTTCGTCGACATCAGCGCAACCAGCGGCGCCGGACGCCGAACCGCACCTGTGTCATCCCCGATGGGCGCAGGCACGAGCGTCGCCACCCACGGCCCCGGCAGGATGCTCCCCTACCATCCTCAGAGCGTTGCGCCGGGCCGGGCGGCGTGGAGCGCGGGGCACTTCCGCGAGGTTTTCGGGGTGACGGCTTCGGAGGCCTACGTGCCTCGCATGATGGACCGGGAGTACACGCCGGAAGATGACCCTTGCTCGTTCCTCAAGCCAGGCTAGGAAGAGGAGGCGCTAGAAGTTGAGGCCTTCCACAAGCCACCCGGGAGCCTCGCCGACCATGCCGGTGACAACAGCTACAGGGTACCAATAATCTCTTAGGAGCAGGCTTACGCTAACCATGGGTCGCAAGTGGAGCAGGTCATAGTGGTGGACGACGGCCCCAGCATGGCAGTCCCCCTTCCACCACTTGGAGCACACTAGGGGCTGCAAGGAAGGAGCCGGGAGCAAGGCCCCTCCCCGCATCGCACGGAGCAAGGCGTTGCCCAGAGGTAGGCCCTCTGCCTGGGAGGCATTGGTGAGCCTTCCCCCCAGCAGAGGACCCGTGGTCGCTGAGGGCGCCGCTAGCGTCCCCTTTGCCCCTTGGCATTGTCATGGTTTCTGGATGCCCCAACGGTGGTCGCGGGTGGCACAAGGCGGGGCCCTTGTCTGGCGATATGAAGCAAGGCTCACGCCTGTGAAGGTCTCCGCTCGTGACACTCTCACGTACTAATAAGTGGGGCTGTACACGCCCCGGAGTCTCAGACTTGTAGCTTTTGATCTTGAATTTGAAGTCGCATTTCCATTGGCAATGGTGGGGGGCATCCTTTCTCGTTCGTGTTGATTTCATGAGTTTCTTGATTCGTGTTTTGTTTGAGGTTCGCGTCCGCTACCTCCCCCCTTCCGAGCACCTTGCGAGCGGGGGCTGGCAACGACATACACGAACTACGCGCACACCTTGCCATTAATGGCGCTCGCTTCTCGCGAGACCCTCTCTGGTGGAAAGGCAGACCTCTTAGGAAACCAAAACCTCGCGAGCTCGTGAGGGGACCCTCTCCGAAGGAATGCACGTCCACAGCTGCCAAGTCAGTTTGAAGCCCGGCTAAACCAAACTAAGTTACGGCATCAAGCCCGCAAGGGGGGTCGCGAGCACCCAAAAGCGCGCTTTAAGCCTAGTCTAAGGAATGAAGTGGTAGTCTATTTACATGAGGGGCTTCCCCTCTCCAAAATGCTCTTACATTGTGAGGGGCCGTACCCAAGCTTTTGTGTGCAGGTTCAAAATAAAAGGAGCGAGGGCTCAGCCGGACATATCGCTCGCCTCGTCTCCCGAATCGCTTTCGGACAGGCTGCTGGCACCGTCGTTGTCGCTGTCTTCACCGCCATCAGCCACACCTCCATCAACCACGCCGCCATCAACCACATCGCCCTCATCCGCTGCGACCACCACCGCGTCATCATCAAAAGAAAAGGCCCTAACTAGAGCATCCACATTGTCGTCCACCCAGTGCGCTAGGTTGACCCGGATGACCTCAGGCACTGGGGCAATTGTGGCGGCAAAATCAAAGTCAGGATTGGTGTTCAGGAGATCACTGAAGACGCGGGAGAATGTGCGCCCAAGAAGGCCTCAGCTCTTTTCATCCACAAGCTCGCGAGCCCTCTCAGCACGGCTCTCCAGGGGCGTCACAACATCAGTGAAGAAGCAAAGATGGCTGGCGTAATCATCGGTGTGGGGATGAGGGGCATGCTCATCGCAGATGGTACCAAGCGCCTGGTTGGCCTTCGTCCTGAGGTCCCGAAGCATGGGAGTGTGCTCGCGCAATAGCGTCTGCCAGCAAAGTGCCTCCTTCCTGCTTTGCTGCATGAAGAACTCGGCGCTGGCAACCCGCTGCTGAAGAGAGAGCAGCTCGGCATGGGCGGATGCTAGCTCGGCCTGCACAAAGGTCAGAGCGGTCGAGGAGGCTTTCTCGCGCTATTCCGCTTCAACCAGTGCTGACTTGAGGGTAGTGGTCCTGCCCACAGCTTCGACTTCCACGAGCGCCAGCTTCAGGTCGTACCTGCCAACAAGGACCATGCGAGCCTCGGCCACCCGGCGGTCGACCTCCTCCTGAGCCTTGGCCTCACGCGCACCGACGACATCTTCTGCTTGGGCGTCCTCGTGCTCCCTCGTCTCCAACCGCTCGAGCTCGAGGCTACGCTCTGTGGCCTCCAGCATCAGTGCTTCTTCGCGCCTCAAGATCTCCTCCTCGTCGGACGATGCACCCTTCATCGACGCTAAGGCGGCTTTGCGCGCCTCCACCTGCTGCTCCAAGGAGGCGTTCAAGGCCTGGAGCTCCCGCTTGCGCTCCTCGGCAATCGCATAGCGACAGTCTGCCTCCCTGGCCTCCTCCAAGGCTCGGGCGCTGGCCTCGCGCGAGGTTGCCAAGGATGCCTCGGCCTTTGCATTGGCGTGCTCACGCTGAAGGCGCCCGAGGATGATAGCCACCTTTAGTTGATGCCACTCCTCCACAAGCCGCGCCACAAGGCGCGCATCAACATCCACGAGTTCTCCGCCAAGCCAGCTCATCGCACCCATTGCCTCCTGAAAGAGCTCATGGCGGACGACACTCCGCTCGTGCAAACTTAAGCGCACGACCGGGTCCGTCGCCTGCAGCGGGGGCTGCCGACGGGGTCCGAAGCGGCTCACCCCCTTTCAGTAGGGGGCTGGGGGCTGGCGCCTCCCGGGTTACCGACCGGGCTTCGGTAGGGGCCTGTATGGGTTGAGGCCCGTTGCTCGAAGAAGAAGCCAGGATCGAAGTCATCCAGCCGTCGTCCATAACCAGAGGAGGAGCCCTTGGCACACTTGCCGCACCCCAGGCGAGGCCACGAAGGAGAGACGGCAAAGGCGCGGGCTCAAGGCTCCAGGCGCGTGTTTGCCTCTTTGGCCGACCTCGCGTCGGGTGTGACATGCTGGCTTGGGGCGCTCAAGGACAGCGAGGGATTCGAGGCAGGAGGAGGTTGCTTCCCGAGAGACTTTGCCGCCTTAGCAGAAGGGACCCTGAGGAGCCACAGTTAGGAGGGGAAGCAGCACTCGAGAAATTACGAAGATAAGGTACTCACTCGTCTATGGTGATATACTTCCTCTACTTCAATGGCCGGAAGGCATCACTACTGCAGCTTGGAGACCCTTTCCTCTTACGGAGCGCATCAAAGTCCAGATGGAGCTGGCCGAAGCCTTGGACGCGGCAACCACCGCAGGGCGCGGCTGGTCAGGCACCCAAGGAGACGACCTTGGGAGTGCTGGGCTGAGGGGATCTGAGGGAGTCTTGGATTAGGGGGTCCCCGGACAGCCGGACTATATCCTTTGGCCGGACTGTTGGACTATGAAGATACGAGATTGAAGACTTCGTCCCGTGTCCGGATGGGACTCTACTTGGTGTGGAAGGCAAGCTAGGCAATACAGATATGTATATCTCCTCCTTTGTAACCGACCTTGTGTAACCCTAGCCCCCTCCGGTGTCTATATAAACCAAAGGGTTTTAGTCCGTAGGACAACATACAATCATACCATAGGCTAGCTTCTAGGGTTTAGCCTCTCCGATCTCGTGGTAGATCAACTCTTGTACTACTCATATTATCAAGAATAATCAAGTAGGACGTAGGGTTTTACCTCCATCAAGAGGGCCCGGACCTGGGTCAAACATCATGTCCCCTACCTCCTGTTACCATCCGCCTTAGACGCATAGTTCGGGACCCCCTACCCGAGATCCGCCGGTTTTGACACCAACATTGGTGCTTTCATTAAGAGTTCCTCTGTGTCATCGTCATTAGGCTGGATGGCTCCTTCGATCATCGATAGCGATGCAGTCCAGGGTGAGACTTTTCTCCCCGGACGGATCCTTGTATTCAGCGGCTTCGCACTGCGGGCCAACTCGCTTGGCCATCTAGAGCAGATCGAGAGTTACGCCCCTGGCCACCAGGTCAGGTTTGGAAGCTTAAACTACACGGCTGATATCCGTGGAGACTTGATCTTCGACGGATTCGAGCCCCTGCCTAGTGCGCCACACGGTCACGATGAGCATGATTTAGCCCTGCCATCAGACAGTGTCCAGGAGATCGCGCCGGCAACCACTCCGACCCTCAATTCGGAGCCAGATGCGCCATCCGTGGACTGGTGGATAGACCCCACCACGGAGGCCGCACTCTCATTGGCGATCGAGCCGAGCATCGACCTTACCCTTCACGAGAGTCATGACACCGAACTACCGGATTCTTCGCCGGCCACGGACTCCGAACCGCCTATGTCCATGCCTATCAAATCCGACTGGGCGCCGATCATGGAGTTTACCTCCGCGGATATCTTTCAGCACTCGCCCTTTGGCGACATACTGAACTCATTAAAGTCTCTCTCCTTATCAGGAGAGTCCTGGCCGAACTATGTCTGGCAGGATTGGGATGCGGATGACGAAGAAATTCGCCGCCCACCCACCATCGAATTAGTAGCCACTGTCGACGATTTGACCGACATGCTCGACTTCGACTCCGAAGACATCGACGGCATGGACGACGATGCAGGAGGCGAACAAGAACCACTGCCCACAGGGCACTGGACAGCCACCTCGTCATATGACATATATATGGTGGACACACCCAAAGAAGGCAATGGCGACGGGACAGCGGAGGATGACCACTCCAAGAAGCAACCCAAGCGCCGACGTCAGCGGCGCCACTCTAAGTCTCGCCAAAGCAAACGCGGTGACACCGGCACAGGAGATAATAGCACTCCGGACAGTGCCGAAGATGACAACAATCCCCTCCAGCAAGATTTAGGGCAGGAGGATGGAGAAGCCAGCCCTCCCGAGAGAGCGGCAGATGGAGAAGCGGAGGATGATAATTACATGCCTCCCTCCAAAGACGAGGCAAGCCTCGACGATGACGAATTCCTCATGCCTGAGGATCTCATCGAACAAGAGCGCTTGAAGCGCCGTCTTATAGACACGGCAAATAGCCTTAAGAAAAAGCAACAGCAGCTTCAAGCTGATCAAGATTTGCTAGCTGACAGATGGACTGAAGTCCTTGCGGCCGAGGAATATAAACTCGAACGCCCCTCCAAGAGATACCCAAAGCGCAGGTTGCTACCCCGACTGGAGGAGGAAGCACCAAAACCTACATCTCCAGCGTATGACGCGGCTGATCGGCCACCTCGTGGCCACGACAAAGAGGCATTCTAGCCAAAAGTTCAGCCCGCACCCCGACGCCACTCAAGTAAAAATGTCAAGACATGGGGAAATATGCCAGACCCGCGAGACGTATTGGAGGACAAAGCAAAACACGCAAGATCGATCCACGGATCACGAGGGCGCGCCACTGTGCGAGACGATAACCGCCACGCCGGATACAGTAAAAGTAAATCCGGCCGGGCCGAACACAGCGGGCAAGACTCATTTGAGATGCGTCGCGATATAGCCCAGTACAGAGGTGCCGCACACCCCCTATGTTTCATAGACGAAGTAATGGATCATCAAATCCCAGAGGGTTTCAAACCCGTAAATATAGAATCATACGACATCACAACAGATCCTGCGGTATGGATCGAGGACTTCCTCCTATACATCCACATGGCCTGTGGTGATGATCTACACGCCATCAAATACCTCCCACTTAAACTCAAAGGACCATCTCGGCATTGGCTCAATAGCCTGCCAGTAGAATCCGTTGGCTGTTGGGAAGATCTGGAAGCCACATTCCTTGAGAACTTCCAGGGCACTTATGTGTGACCACCAGATGCCGATGACTTGAGCGACATAATTCAGCATCTAGAGGAATCGGCCAGGCAATTCTGGACACGGTTCCTAACAAATAAAAATCAAATCGTCGATTGTCCGGATGCAGAGGCCCTAGCAGCTTTTAAGCACAACATCCGCGACGAGTGGCTCGCCCGGCACCTTGGCCAGGAAAAGCCGAAATCTATGGCAGCCCTCACGACACTCATGACCCGCTTTTGCGCGGGAGAAGACAGCTGGCTGGCTCGCAGCAATAACATATCAAAGAACAATGGTACTTCGATACCAAGGATGGCAATGGCAGGTCACGTCACAACAAACATAAGCGCCGCGTCAATAGCGATAATAATGAGGATACGACAGTCAATGCCGGATTCAGAGGCTCTAAACCCGGCCAGCGAAAAAAGCCATTCAAAAGAAGCACTCCGGGCCCGTCCAGTCTGGACCGTATACTCGATCGCCCGTGCCAAATACATGGCACCCCGACAAGCCAGCCAACCACACCAATAGGGAATGTTGGGTGTTCAAGCAGGCCGGCAAGTTAAACACCGAAAATAAAGATAAGGGGCTACATAGCGATGACGAGGAGGAGCCCCAGCAGCCGAACAACGGATGACAGAAGAGGTTCCCCCCACAAGTGCGGACGATGAACATGATATACGCAACCCACATCCCCAAGAGGGAGCGGAAGCGTGCGCTAAGGGACGTATATGCATTGGAGCCAGTCGCCCCAAAGTTCAACCCATGGTCCTCTTGTCCGATCACCTTCGATCGCAGGGACCACCCCACTAGTATCCGTCATGGCGGATTCGCTGCACTGGTCCTAGACCCAATCATTGACGGATTTCACCTCACTCGAGTCCTTATGGATGGCGGCAGCAGCCTGGACCTGCTTTATCAAGACACAACGTGCAAAATGGGTATAGACCCCTCAAGGATCAAACCCACAAAAACGACCTTCAAAGGCGTCATACCAGGTGTAGAGGCCCATTGCACAGGCTCAGTCACACTGGAAGTGGTCTTCGGATCCCCGGATAACTTCCGAAGCGAGGAGTTAATCTTCGATATAGTCCCGTTCCGCATTGGCTATCATGCACTGCTCGAGCGAACCGCATTTGCGAGATTCAATGCGGTATCGCATTATGCATACCTCAATCTCAAGATGCCAGGACCTCGGGGGGTCATCACAGTCAATGGAAACACAGAGCGCTCTCTCCGCACGGAGGAGCACACTGTGGCCCTCGCAGCAGAAGCGCAAAGCAGCCTCTTAAGGCAATCCACCAGTTCGGTGATTCAAGACCCGGACACATTCAAGCGCACCTGGAGTAATCGGTAACAAGACCGCCTGGCACGTTCCGAGCTCGCATAGCAATGCGGCCCCCACCCCAGTACCAGCCAAACGACAAAATCCGTGCCCCGCGTACATAATAACGCATTGAAAATACCATGGGCACAGGTGGGGAGGGGGGCACGACTACGGCACACCCCAAGACGCGGCTCAACCACACTAGGGGCTTCCTGCCTTATTATTTTTTCTCTCTTTCAGGACTTTACTCTCCGGAAACCCCGTCCGACAGTATGTTTGCCGGACACACGATACAACAACCAAGGAGGCAGAAAGCTACGTCGCACCACTGAACTCCCAGGTGAATTCCGATAATGAGTGAAATACTTGCTTTAAATACCATTCATCAGCTTGCCCTTGGAGGGGACATGTCAAATAATCCTACTTTCTGCTTATCGCACTACTTGTATCATTCTGCTTTAACGCACCTTTTTGAATAAACAATGCATAGCACTAGACTATTATGGCATTCTCTATTCTTCTTTTCTTATATATGTATATATATATGTTCATTCATGACATCCAGCACCCGTACACTCTGGTACGGCCCGTACGCTAGGGGCTTAAGCATACCCCATAACACGCCGTGAGAAGTCCGAACACTTTCGACAGTGCGGCACCCCGAATTTATAGCATTATATGCATTAGCTCTGAATCATGTCTTGGGTCAATAGTTGGGTTTGCCCGGCTCCCATGTTTTGGTACCTTACGTTCCGCTATATCAGCTAAGGTAGCACTGGGAGAACTACTGCGATTGTGCCCCGGTTCAGCTGGGCTAAGCACCTCAGTAGAGAAAGCTAAAACTGACTGTCATGATAAGGCAAGAGCTGGTCGCTGTTCGAGAGGTTTCGAGTCCCTAAAGACTTATGCCGCCTAGAGCGAGGAGTCGGCTTTGTCCGGCTTAAAGGCGTGTATAGCGCCCCGAATTCAGCCTTCCAAATACTAGGGGCTTCGCCAAAATTTAAAATTATA